>NC_080467.1:23202724-23207724 GCF_030265055.1 Doryrhamphus excisus | reverse complement strand
AGTTTGGCCTGCGTCGCCTTCAAATAGGAACTTTTCAGTGGCCTTGGCAGCTTACGGCCATACTACCATGAAAACGCCCGAACTCGTCCGATCTCGGAAGCTAAGCAGGGGCGGGCCTGGTTAGTACTTGGATGGGAGACCGCCTGGGAATACCAGGTGCTGTAAGCTTTTTATGGTTTCTGCTCTTGCCTGACAGCAGAGGGCGCTGTTTGACACTTTTTGCTGGATTCTAGTTTGGCCTGCGTCGCCTTCAAATAGGATCTTTTCAGTTGCCCTGGCAGCTTACGGCCATACTACCCTGAAAACGCCCGATCTCGTCCGATCTCGGAAGCTAAGCAGGGGCGGGCCTGGTTAGTACTTGGATGGGAGACCGCCTGGGAATACCAGGTGCTGTAAGCTTTTTATGGTTTCTGCTCTTGCCTGACAGCAGAGGGCGCTGTTTGACAGTTTTTGCTGGAGTCTAGTTTGGCCTGCGTCGCCTTCAAATAGGATCTTTTCAGTTGACCTGGCAGCTTACGGCCATACTACCCTGAAAACGCCCGATCTCGTCTGATCTCGGAAGCTAAGCAGGGGTGTGCCTGGTTAGTACTTGGATGGGAGACCGCCTGG
Source organism: Doryrhamphus excisus (assembly GCF_030265055.1). Taxonomy (NCBI): domain Eukaryota; kingdom Metazoa; phylum Chordata; class Actinopteri; order Syngnathiformes; family Syngnathidae; genus Doryrhamphus; species Doryrhamphus excisus. The sequence continues at coordinate 23,207,115 of NC_080467.1, read as the reverse complement.
GAATACCAGGTGCTGTAAGCTTTTTATGGTTTCTGCTCTTGCCTGACAGCAGAGGGCGCTGTTTGACACTTTTTGCTGGAGTCTAGTTTGGCCTGCGTCGCCTTCAAATAGGATCTTTTCAGTTGACTTGGCAGCTTACGGCCATACTACCCTGAAAACGCCCGATCTCGGAAGCTAAGCAGGGGCGGGCCTGGTTAGTACTTGGATGGGAGACCGGCTGGGAATAACAGGTGCTGTAAGCTTTTTATTGTTTCTGCTCTTGCCTGACAGCAGAGGGCGCTGTTTGAAACTTTTTGCTGGAGTCTAGTTTGGCCTGCGTCGCCTTCAAATAGGATCTTTTCAGTTGCCTTGGCAGCTTACAGCTATACTACCCTGAAATTGCCCGATCTCGTCCGATCTCGGAAGCAAAGCAGGGGCGGGACTGGTTAGTACTTGGATGGGAGACCGCCTGGGAATACCAGGTGCTGTAAGCTTTTTATGGTTTCTGCTCTTGCCTGAAAGCAGAGGGCGCTGTTTGACACTTTTTGCTGGAGTCTAGTTTGGCCTGCGTCGCCTTCAAATAGGAACTTTTCAGTGGCCTTGGCAGCTTACGGCCATACTACCCTGAAAACGCCCGAACTCGTCCGATCTCGGAAGCTAAGCAGGGGCGGGCCTGGTTAGTACTTGGATGGGAGACCGCCTGGGAATACCAGGTGCTGTAAGCCTTTTATGGTTTCTGCTCTTGCCTGACAGCAGAGGGCGCTGTTTGACACTTTTTGCTGGAGTCTAGTTTGGCCTGCGTCGCCTTCAAATAGGATCTTTTCAGTTGACTTGGCAGCTTACGGCCATACTACCCTGAAAACGCCCGATCTCGGAAGCTAAGCAGGGGCGGGCCTGGTTAGTACTTGGATGGGAGACCGGCTGGGAATAACAAGTGCTGTAAGCTTTTTATGGTTTCTGCTCTTGCCTGACAGCAGAGGGCGCTGTTTGAAACTTTTTGCTGGAGTCTAGTTTGGCCTGCGTCGCCTTCAAATAGGATCTTTTCAGTTGCCTTGGCAGCTTACAGCCATACTACCCTGAATTTGCCCGATCTCGTCCGATCTCGGAAGCAAAGCAGGGGCGGGACTGGTTAGTACTTGGATGGGAGACCGCCTGGGAATACCAGGTGCTGTAAGCTTTTTATGGTTTCTGCTCTTGCCTGAAAGCAGAGGGCGCTGTTTGACACTTTTTGCTGGAGTCTAGTTTGGCCTGCGTCGCCTTCAAATAGGATCTTTTCAGTTGTCTTGGCAGCTTACGGCCATACTACCCTGAAAACGCCCGATCTCGGAAGCTAAGCAGGGGCGGGCCTGGTTAGTACTTGGATGGGAGACCGCCTGGGAATAACAGGTGCTGTAAGCTTTTTATGGTTTCTGCTCTTGCCTGACAGCAGAGGGCGCTGTTTGAAATTTTTTGCTGGAGTCTAGTTTGGCCTGCGTCGCCTTCAAATAGGATCTTTTCAGTTGCCTTGGCAGCTTACAGCTATACTACCCTGAAATTGCCCGATCTCGTCCGATCTCGGAAGCAAAGCAGGGGCGGGACTGGTTAGTACTTGGATGGGAGACCGCCTGGGAATACCAGATGCTGTAAGCTTTTTATGGTTTCTGCTCTTGCCTGAAAGCAGAGGGCGCTGTTTGACACTTTTTGCTGGAGTCTAGTTTGGCCTGCGTCGCCTTCAAATAGGAACTTTTCAGTGGACCTGGCACTTTACGGCCATACTACCCTGAAAACGCCCGAACTCGTCCGATCTCGGAAGCTAAGCAGGGGCGGGCCTGGTTAGTACTTGGATGGGAGACCGCCTGGGAATACCAGGTGCTGTAAGCTTTTTATGGTTTCTGCTCTTGCCTGACAGCAGAGGGCGCTGTTTGACACTTTTTGCTGGAGTCTAGTTTGGCCTGCGTCACCTTCAAATAGGATCTTTTCAGTTGACCTGGCAGCTTACGGCCATACTACCCTGAAAACGCCCGATCTCGGAAGCTAAGCAGGGGCGGGCCTGGTTAGTACTTGGATGGGAGACCGCCTAGGAATACCAGGTGCTGTAAGCTTTTTATGGTTTCTGCTCTTGCCTGACAGCAAAGGGCGCTGTTTGACACTTTTTGCCAGAGTCTAGTTTGGCCTGCGTCGCCTTCAAATAGGATCTTTTCAGCTGCCCTGAAAACGCCCGATCTCGGAAGCTAAGCAGGGGTGGGCCTGGTTAGTACTTGGATGGGAGACCGCCTGGGAATACCAGGTGCTGTAAGCTTTTTATGGTTTCTGCTTTTGCCTGACAGCAGAGGGCGCTGTTTGACATGTTTTGCTGGAGTCTAGTTTGGCCTGCGTCACCTTCAAATACGATCTTTTCAGTTGACCTGGCAGCTTACGGCCATACTACCCTGAAAACGCCCGATCTCGTCCGATCTCGGAAGCTAAGCAGGGGTGGGCCTGGTTAGTACTTGGATGGGAGACCGCCTGGGAATACCAGGTGCTGTAAGCTTTTTATGGTTTCTGCTCTTGCCTGACAGCAGAGGGCGTTGTTTGACACTTTTTGCTGGAGTCTAGTTTGGCCTGCGTCGCCTTCAAATAGGATCTTTTCAGCTGCCCTGGCAGCTTACGGCCATACTACCCTGAAAACGCCTGATCTCGGAAGCTAAGCAGGGGCGGGCCTGGTTAGTATTTGGATGGGAGACCGCCTGGCAATACCAGGTGCTGTAAGCTTTTTATGGTTTCTGCTCATGCCTGACAGCAGAGGGCGCTGTTTGACACTTTTTGCTGGAGTCTAGTTTGGCCTGCGTCGCCTTCAAATAGGACCTTTTCAGTTGCCCTGACAGCTTACGGCCATACTACCCTGAAAACGCCTGATCTCGTCCGATCTCGGAAGCTAAGCAGGGGCGGGCCTGGTTAGTACTTGGATGGGAGACCGCCTGGGAATACCAGGTGCTGTAAGCTTTTTATGGTTTCTGCTCTTGCCTGACAGCAGAGGGCGCTGTTTGACACTTTTTGCTGGAGTCTAGTTTGGCCTGCGTCTTCTTCAAATAGGATCTTTTCAGTTGCCCTGGCAGCTTACGGCCATGCTACCCTGAAAACGCCCGATCTCGTCCGATCTCGTCTGATCTCGGAAGCTAAGCAGGGGTGGGCCTGGTTAGTACTTGGATGGGAGACCGCCTGGGAATACCAGGTGCTGTAAGCTTTTTATGGTTTCTGCTCTTGCCTGACAGCAGAGGGCGCTGTTTGACACTTTTTGCTGGAGTCTAGTTTGGCCTGCGTCACCTTCAAATAGGATCTTTTCAGTTGACCTGGCAGCTTACGGCCATACTACCCTGAAAACGCCCGATCTCGGAAGCTAAGCAGGGGCGGGCCTGGTTAGTACTTGGATGGGAGACCGCCTAGGAATACCAGGTGCTGTAAGCTTTTTATGGTTTCTGCTCTTGCCTGACAGCAAAGGGCGCTGTTTGACACTTTTTGCCAGAGTCTAGTTTGGCCTGCGTCGCCTTCAAATAGGATCTTTTCAGCTGCCCTGAAAACGCCCGATCTCGGAAGCTAAGCAGGGGTGGGCCTGGTTAGTACTTGGATGGGAGACCGCCTGGGAATACCAGGTGCTGTAAGCTTTTTATGGTTTCTGCTCTTGCCTGACAGCAGAGGGCGCTGTTTGACATGTTTTGCTGTAGTCTAGTTTGGCCTGCGTCACCTTCAAATAGGATCTTTTCAGTTGACCTGGCAGCTTACGGCCATACTACACTGAAAACGCCCGATCTCGTCCGATCTCGGAAGCTCAGCAGGGGAGGGCCTGGTTAGTACTTGGATGGGAGACCGCCTGGGAATACCAGGTGCTGTAAGCTTTTTATGGTTTCTGCTCTTGCCTGACAGCAGAGGGCGTTGTTTGACACTTTTTGCTGGAGTCTAGTTTGGCCTGCGTCGCCTTCAAATAGGATCTTTTCAGCTGCCCTGGCAGCTTACGGCCATACTACCCTGAAAACGCCCGATCTCGGAAGCTAAGCAGGGGCGGGCCTGGTTAGTACTTGGATGGGAGACCGCCTGGGAATACCAGGTGCTGTAAGCTTTTAATGGTTTCTGCTCTTGCCTGACAGTCGAGGGCGCTGTTTGACACTTTTTGCTGGAGTCTAGGTTGGCCTGCGTCGCCTTCAAATAAGATTTTTTCAGTTGTCCTTAAAGCTTACAGCCATACTACCCTGAAAACGCCCGATCTCGTCCGATCTCGTCTGATCTCGGAAGCTAAGCAGGGGTGGGCCTGGTTAGTACTTGGATGGGAGACCGCCTGGGAATACCAGGTGCTGTAAGCTTTTTATGGTTTCTGCTCTTGCCTGACAGCAGAGGGCGCTGTTTGACACTTTTTGCTGGAGTCTAGTTTGGCCTGCGTCGCCTTCAAATAGGATCTTTTC
>NC_080467.1:23192724-23195224 GCF_030265055.1 Doryrhamphus excisus | reverse complement strand
TTGGCCTGCGTCGCCTTCAAATAGGATCTTTTCAGTTGCCCTGGCAGCTTACGGCCACACTACCCTGAAAACGCCTGATCTCGGAAGCTAAGCAGGGGTGGGCCTGGTTTGTACTTGGATGGGAGACCGCCTGGGAATACCAGGTGCTGTAAGCTTTTAATGGTTTCTGCTCTTGCCTGACAGCAGAGGGCGCTGTTTGACACTTTTTGCTGGAGTCTAGTTTGGCCTGCGTCGCCTTCAAATAAGATTTTTTCAGTTGTCCTTAAAGCTTACGGCCATACTACCCTGAAAACGCCCGATCTCGTCCGATCTCGTCTGATCTCGGAAGCTAAGCAGGGGTGGGCCTGGTTAGTACTTGGATGGGAGACCGCCTGGGAATACCAGGTGCTGTAAGCTTTTTATGGTTTCTGCTCTTGCCTGACAGCAGAGGGCGCTGTTTGACACTTTTTGCTGGAGTCTAGTTTGGCCTGCGTCACCTTCAAATAGGATCTTTTCAGTTGACCTGGCAGCTTACGGCCATACTACCCTGAAAACGCCCGATCTCGGAAGCTAAGCAGGGGCGGGCCTGGTTAGTACTTGGATGGGAGACCGCCTGGGAATACCAGGTGCTGTAAGCTTTTTATGGTTTCTGCTCTATCCTGACAGCAGAGGGCGCTGTTTGACACTTTTTGCTGGAGTCTAGTTTGGCCTGCGTCGCCTTCAAATAAGATTTTTTCAGTTGTCCTTAAAGCTTACGGCCATACTACCCTCAAAACGCCTGATCTCGTTCGATCTCGGAAGCTAAGCAGGGGCGGGCCTGGTTAGTACTTGGATGGGAGACCGCCTGGGAATACCAGGTGCTGTAAGCTTTTTATGGTTTCTGCTCATGCCTGACAGCAGAGGGGGCTGTTTGACACTTTTTGCTGGAGTCTAGTTTGGCCTGCGTCGCCTTCAAATAGGATCTTTTCAGCTGCCCTGGCAGCTTACGGCCATACTACCCTGAAAACGCCCGATCTCGGAAGCTAAGCAGGGGTGGGCCTGGTTAGTACTTGGATGGGAGACCGCCTGGGAATACCAGGTGCTGTAAGCTTTTTATGGTTTCTGCTCTTGCCTGACAGCAGAGGGCGCTGTTTGACATGTTTTGCTGTAGTCTAGTTTGGCCTGCGTCACCTTCAAATAGGATCTTTTCAGTTGACCTGGCAGCTTACGGCCATACTACACTGAAAACGCCCGATCTCGTCCGATCTCGGAAGCTCAGCAGGGGAGGGCCTGGTTAGTACTTGGATGGGAGACCGCCTGGGAATACCAGGTGCTGTAAGCTTTTTATGGTTTCTGCTCTTGCCTGACAGCAGAGGGCGTTGTTTGACACTTTTTGCTGGAGTCTAGTTTGGCCTGCGTCGCCTTCAAATAGGATCTTTTCAGCTGCCCTGGCAGCTTACGGCCATACTACCCTGAAAACGCCCGATCTCGGAAGCTAAGCAGGGGCGGGCCTGGTTAGTACTTGGATGGGAGACCGCCTGGGAATACCAGGTGCTGTAAGCTTTTAATGGTTTCTGCTCTTGCCTGACAGTCGAGGGCGCTGTTTGACACTTTTTGCTGGAGTCTAGGTTGGCCTGCGTCGCCTTCAAATAAGATTTTTTCAGTTGTCCTTAAAGCTTACAGCCATACTACCCTGAAAACGCCCGATCTCGTCCGATCTCGTCTGATCTCGGAAGCTAAGCAGGGGTGGGCCTGGTTAGTACTTGGATGGGAGACCGCCTGGGAATACCAGGTGCTGTAAGCTTTTTATGGTTTCTGCTCTTGCCTGACAGCAGAGGGCGCTGTTTGACACTTTTTGCTGGAGTCTAGTTTGGCCTGCGTCGCCTTCAAATAGGATCTTTTCAGTTGATCTGGCAGCTTACGGCCATACTACCCTGAAAACGCCCGATCTCGGAAGCTAAGCAGGGGCGGGCCTGGTTAGTACTTGGATGGGAGACCGCCTGTGAATACCAGGTGCTGTAAGCTTTTTATGGTTTCTGCTCTATCCTGACAGCAGAGGGCGCTGTTTGACACTTTTTGCTGGAGTCTAGTTTGGCCTGCGTCGCCTTCAAATAAGATTTTTTCAGTTGTCCTTAACGCTTACGGCCATACTACCCTCAAAACGCCTGATCTCGTTCGATCTCGGAAGCTAAGCAGGGGCGGGCCTGGTTAGTACTTGGATGGGAGACCGCCTGGGAATACCAGGTGCTGTAAGCTTTTTATGGTTTCTGCTCTTGCCTGACAGCAGAGGGGGCTGTTTGACACTTTTTGCTGGAGTCTAGTTTGGCCTGCGTCGCCTTCAAATAGGATCTTTTCAGCTGCCCTGGCAGCTTACGGCCATACTACCCTGAAAACGCCCGATCTCGGAAGCTAAGCAGGGGTGGGCCTGGTTAGTACTTGGATGGGAGACCGCCTGGGAATACCAGGTGCTATAAGCTTTTTATGGTTTCTGCTCTTGCCTGACAGCAGAGGGCGCTGTTTGACATGTTTTGCTGGAGTCTAG
>NC_080467.1:23175224-23177724 GCF_030265055.1 Doryrhamphus excisus | reverse complement strand
TATGGTTTCTGCTCTTGCCTGAAAGCAGAGGGCGCTGTTTGACACTTTTTGCTGGAGTCTAGTTTGGCTTGCGTCGCCTTCAAATAGGATCTTTTCAGTTGACTTGGCAGCTTACGGCCATACTACCCTGAAAACGCCCGATCTCGGAAGCTAAGCAGGGGCGGGCCTGGTTAGTACTTGGATGGGAGACCGCCTGGGAATAACAGGTGCTGTAAGCTTTTTATGGTTTCTGCTCTTGCCTGACAGCAGAGGGCGCTGTTTGAAATTTTTTGCTGGAGTCTAGTTTGGCCTGCGTTGCCTTCAAATAGGATCTTTTCAGTTGCCTTGGCAGCTTACAGCTATACTACCCTGAAATTGCCCGATCTCGTCCGATCTCGGAAGCAAAGCAGGGGGGGACTGGTTAGTACTTGGATGGGAGACCCCCTGGGAATACCAGGTGCTGTAAGCTTTTTATAGTTTCTGCTCTTGCCTGAAAGCAGAGGGCGCTGTTTGACACTTTTTGCTGGAGTCTAGTTTGGCCTGCGTCGCCTTCAAATAGGAACTTTTCAGTGGCCTTGGCAGCTTACGGCCATACTACCATGAAAACGCCCGAACTCGTCCGATCTCGGAAGCTAAGCAGGGGCGGGCCTGGTTAGTACTTGGATGGGAGACCGCCTGGGAATACCAGGTGCTGTAAGCTTTTTATGGTTTCTGCTCTTGCCTGACAGCAGAGGGCGCTGTTTGACACTTTTTGCTGGATTCTAGTTTGGCCTGCGTCGCCTTCAAATAGGATCTTTTCAGTTGCCCTGGCAGCTTACGGCCATACTACCCTGAAAACGCCCGATCTCGTCCGATCTCGGAAGCTAAGCAGGGGCGGGCCTGGTTAGTACTTGGATGGGAGACCGCCTGGGAATACCAGGTGCTGTAAGCTTTTTATGGTTTCTGCTCTTGCCTGACAGCAGAGGGCGCTGTTTGACAGTTTTTGCTGGAGTCTAGTTTGGCCTGCGTCGCCTTCAAATAGGATCTTTTCAGTTGACCTGGCAGCTTACGGCCATACTACCCTGAAAACGCCCGATCTCGTCTGATCTCGGAAGCTAAGCAGGGGTGTGCCTGGTTAGTACTTGGATGGGAGACCGCCTGGGAATACCAGGTGCTGTAAGCTTTTTATGGTTTCTGCTCTTGCCTGACAGCAGAGGGCGCTGTTTGACACTTTTTGCTGGAGTCTAGTTTGGCCTGCGTCGCCTTCAAATAGGATCTTTTCAGTTGACTTGGCAGCTTACGGCCATACTACCCTGAAAACGCCCGATCTCGGAAGCTAAGCAGGGGCGGGCCTGGTTAGTACTTGGATGGGAGACCGGCTGGGAATAACAGGTGCTGTAAGCTTTTTATTGTTTCTGCTCTTGCCTGACAGCAGAGGGCGCTGTTTGAAACTTTTTGCTGGAGTCTAGTTTGGCCTGCGTCGCCTTCAAATAGGATCTTTTCAGTTGCCTTGGCAGCTTACAGCTATACTACCCTGAAATTGCCCGATCTCGTCCGATCTCGGAAGCAAAGCAGGGGCGGGACTGGTTAGTACTTGGATGGGAGACCGCCTGGGAATACCAGGTGCTGTAAGCTTTTTATGGTTTCTGCTCTTGCCTGAAAGCAGAGGGCGCTGTTTGACACTTTTTGCTGGAGTCTAGTTTGGCCTGCGTCGCCTTCAAATAGGAACTTTTCAGTGGCCTTGGCAGCTTACGGCCATACTACCCTGAAAACGCCCGAACTCGTCCGATCTCGGAAGCTAAGCAGGGGCGGGCCTGGTTAGTACTTGGATGGGAGACCGCCTGGGAATACCAGGTGCTGTAAGCCTTTTATGGTTTCTGCTCTTGCCTGACAGCAGAGGGCGCTGTTTGACACTTTTTGCTGGAGTCTAGTTTGGCCTGCGTCGCCTTCAAATAGGATCTTTTCAGTTGACTTGGCAGCTTACGGCCATACTACCCTGAAAACGCCCGATCTCGGAAGCTAAGCAGGGGCGGGCCTGGTTAGTACTTGGATGGGAGACCGGCTGGGAATAACAAGTGCTGTAAGCTTTTTATGGTTTCTGCTCTTGCCTGACAGCAGAGGGCGCTGTTTGAAACTTTTTGCTGGAGTCTAGTTTGGCCTGCGTCGCCTTCAAATAGGATCTTTTCAGTTGCCTTGGCAGCTTACAGCCATACTACCCTGAATTTGCCCGATCTCGTCCGATCTCGGAAGCAAAGCAGGGGCGGGACTGGTTAGTACTTGGATGGGAGACCGCCTGGGAATACCAGGTGCTGTAAGCTTTTTATGGTTTCTGCTCTTGCCTGAAAGCAGAGGGCGCTGTTTGACACTTTTTGCTGGAGTCTAGTTTGGCCTGCGTCGCCTTCAAATAGGATCTTTTCAGTTGTCTTGGCAGCTTACGGCCATACTACCCTGAAAACGCCCGATCTCGGAAGCTAAGCAGGGGCGGGCCTGGTTAGTACTTGGATGGGAGACCGCCTGGGAATAACAGGTGCTGTAAGCTTTT
>NC_080467.1:23157724-23170224 GCF_030265055.1 Doryrhamphus excisus | reverse complement strand
TAAGCTTTTTATGGTTTCTGCTCTTGCCTGACAGCAGAGGGCGCTGTTTGACACTTTTTGCTGGAGTCTAGTTTGGCCTGCGTCGCCTTCAAATAGGATCTTTTCAGTTGACTTGGCAGCTTACGGCCATACTACCCTGAAAACGCCCGATCTCGGAAGCTAAGCAGGGACGGGCCTGGTTAGTACTTGGATGGGAGACCGGCTGGGAATAACAGGTGCTGTAAGCTTTTTATGGTTTCTGCTCTTGCCTGACAGCAGAGGGCGCTGTTTGACACTTTTTGCTGGAGTCTAGTTTGGCCTGCGTCGCCTTCAAATAGGATCTTTTCAGTTGACCTGGCAGCTTACGGCCATACTACCCTGAAAACGCCCGATCTCGGAAGCTAAGCAGGGGCGGGCCTGGTTAGTACTTGGATGGGAGACCGCCTGGGAATACCAGGTGCTGTAAGCTTTTTATGGTTTCTGCTCTTGCCTGACAGCAGAGGGCGTTGTTTGACACTTTTTGCTGGAGTCTAGTTTGGCCTGCGTCGCCTTCAAATAGGATCTTTTCATTTGACCTGGCAGCTTACGGCCATACTACCCTGAAAACGCCCGATCTCATCCGATCTCGGAAGCTAAGCAGGGGTGGGCCTGGTTAGTACTTGGATGGGAGACCGCCTGGGAATACCAGGTGCTGTAAGCTTTTTATGGTTTCTGCTCTTGCCTGACAGCAGAGGGCGCTGTTTGACACTTTTTGCTGGAGTCTAGTTTGGCCTGCGTCGCCTTCAAATAGGATCTTTTCAGTTGCCCTGGCAGCTTACGGCCATACTACCCTGAAAACGCCCGATCTCGTCCGATCTCGGAAGCTAAGCAGGGTTGGGCCTGGTTAGTACTTGGATGGGAGACCGCCTGGGAATACCAGGTGCTGTAAGCTTTTTATGGTTTCTGCTCTTGCCTGACAGCAGAGGGCGCTGTTTGACACTTTTTGCTGGAGTCTAGTTTGGCCTGCGTCGCCTTCAAATAGGATCTTTTCAGTTGCCCTGGCAGCTTACGGCCATACTACCCTGAAAACGCCCGATCTCGTCCGATCTCGGAAGCTAAGCAGGGGCGGGCCTGGTTAGTACTTGGATGGGAGACCGCCTGGGAATACCAGGTGCTGTAAGCTTTTTATGGTTTCTGCTCTTGCCTGAAAGCAGAGGGCGCTTTTTGACACTTTTTGCTGGAGTCTAGTTTGGCCTGCGTCGCCTTCAAATAGGAACTTTTCAGTGCCCTGGCAGCTTACGGCCATACTACCCTGAAAACGCCCGAACTCGTCCGATCTCGGTAGCTAAGCAGGGGCGGGCCTGGTTAGTACTTGGATGGGAGACCGCCTGGGAATACCTGGTGCTGTAAGCTTTTTATGGTTTCTGCTCTTGCCTGACAGCAGAGGGCGCTGTTTGACAGTTTTTGCTGGAGTCTAGTTTGGCCTGCGTCGCCTTCAAATAGGATCTTTTCAGTTGACCTGGCAGCTTACGGCCATACTACCCTGAAAACGCCCGATCTCGTCTGATCTCGGAAGCTAAGCAGGGGTGTGCCTGGTTAGTACTTGGATGGGAGACCGCCTGGGAATACCAGGTGCTGTAAGCTTTTTATGGTTTCTGCTCTTGCCTGACAGCAGAGGGCGCTGTTTGACACTTTTTGCTGGAGTCTAGTTTGGCCTGCGTCGCCTTCAAATAGGATCTTTTCAGTTGACTTGGCAGCTTACGGCCATACTACCCTGAAAACGCCCGATCTCGGAAGCTAAGCAGGGGCGGGCCTGGTTAGTACTTGGATGGGAGACCGGCTGGGAATAACAGGTGCTGTAAGCTTTTTATGGTTTCTGCTCTTGCCTGACAGCAGAGGGCGCTGTTTGAAACTTTTTGCTGGAGTCTAGTTTGGCCTGCGTCGCCTTCAAATAGGATCTTTTCAGTTGCCTTGGCAGCTTACAGCTATACTACCCTGAAATTGCCCGATCTCGTCCGATCTCGGAAGCAAAGCAGGGGCGGGACGGGTTAGTACTTGGATGGGAGACCGCCTGGGAATACCAGGTGCTGTAAGCTTTTTATGGTTTCTGCTCTTGCCTGAAAGCAGAGGGCGCTGTTTGACACTTTTTGCTGGAGTCTAGTTTGGCCTGCGTCGCCTTCAAATAGGAACTTTTCAGTGGCCCTGGCAGCTTACGGCCATACTACCCTGAAAACGCCCGAACTCGTCCGATCTCGGAAGCTAAGCAGGGGCGGGCCTGGTTAGTACTTGGATGGGAGACCGCCTGGGAATACCAGGTGCTGTAAGCCTTTTATGGTTTCTGCTCTTGCCTGACAGCAGAGGGCGCTGTTTGACACTTTTTGCTGGAGTCTAGTTTGGCCTGCGTCGCCTTCAAATAGGATCTTTTCAGTTGACTTGGCAGCTTACGGCCATACTACCCTGAAAACGCCCGATCTCGGAAGCTAAGCAGGGGCGGGCCTGGTTAGTACTTGGATGGGAGACCGGCTGGGAATAACAAGTGCTGTAAGCTTTTTATGGTTTCGGCTCTTGCCTGACAGCAGAGGGCGCTGTTTGAAACTTTTTGCTGGAGTCTAGTTTGGCCTGCGTCGCCTTCAAATAGGATCTTTTCAGTTGCCTTGGCAGCTTACAGCCATACTACCCTGAATTTGCCCGATCTCGGAAGCAAAGCAGGGGCGGGACTGGTTAGTACTTGGATGGGAGACCGCCTGGGAATACCAGGTGCTGTAAGCTTTTTATGGTTTCTGCTCTTGCCTGAAAGCAGAGGGCGCTGTTTGACACTTTTTGCTGGAGTCTAGTTTGGCCTGCGTCGCCTTCAAATAGGATCTTTTCAGTTGACTTGGCAGCTTACGGCCATACTACCCTGAAAACGCCCGATCTCGGAAGCTTAGCAGGGGCGGGCCTGGTTAGTACTTGGATGGGAGACCGCCTGGGAATAACAGGTGCTGTAAGCTTTTTATGGTTTCTGCTCTTGCCTGACAGCAGAGGGCGCTGTTTGAAATTTTTTGCTGGAGTCTAGTTTGGCCTGCGTCGCCTTCAAATAGGATCTTTTCAGTTGCCTTGGCAGCTTACAGCTATACTACCCTGAAATTGCCCGATCTCGTCCGATCTCGGAAGCAAAGCAGGGGGGGACTGGTTAGTACTTGGATGGGAGACCGCCTGGGAATACCAGGTGCTGTAAGCTTTTTATGGTTTCTGCTCTTGCCTGAAAGCAGAGGGCGCTGTTTGACACTTTTTGCTGGAGTCTAGTTTGGCCTGCGTCGCCTTCAAATAGGAACTTTTCAGTGGCCTTGGCAGCTTACGGCCATACTACCCTGAAAACGCCCGAACTCGTCCGATCTCGGAAGCTAAGCAGGGGCGGGCCTGGTTAGTACTTGGATGGGAGACCGCCTGGGAATACCAGGTGCTGTAAGCTTTTTATGGTTTCTGCTCTTGCCTGACAGCAGAGGGCGCTGTTTGACACTTTTTGCTGGATTCTAGTTTGGCCTGCGTCGCCTTCAAATAGGATCTATTCAGTTGACCTGGCAGCTTACGGCCATACTACCCTGAAAACGCCCGATCTCGGAAGCTAAGCAGGGGCGGGCCTGGTTAGTACTTGGATGGGAGACCGCCTGGGAATACCAGGTGCTGTAAGCTTTTTATGGTTTCTGCTCTTGCCTGACAGCAGAGGGCGCTGTTTGACACTTTTTGCTGGAGTCTAGTTTGGCCTGCGTCGCCTTCAAATAGGATCTTTTCAGTTGACCTGGCAGCTTACGGCCATACTACTTTGAAAACGCCCGATCTCGGAAGCTAAGCAGGGGCGGGCCTGGTTAGTACTTGGATGGGAGACCGCCTGGGAATACCAGGTGCTGTAAGCTTTTTATGGTTTCTGCTCTTGCCTGACAGCAGAGGGCGCTGTTTGACACTTTTTGCTGGAGTCTAGTTTGGCCTGCGTCGCCTTCAAATAGGATCTTTTCAGTTGACCTGGCAGCTTACGGCCATACTACCCTGAAAACGCCCGATCTCATCCGATCTCGGAAGCTAAGCAGGGGTGGGCCTGGTTAGTACTTGGATGGGAGACCGCCTGGGAATACCAGGTGCTGTAAGCTTTTTATGGTTTCTGCTCTTGCCTGACAGCAGAGGGCGCTGTTTGACACTTTTTGCTGGAGTCTAGTTTGGCCTGCGTCGCCTTCAAATAGGATCTTTTCAGTTGCCCTGGCAGCTTACGGCCATACTACCCTGAAAACGCCCGATCTCGTCCGATCTCGGAAGCTAAGCAGGGATGGGCCTGGTTAGTACTTGGATGGTAGACCGCCTGGGAATACCAGGTGCTGTAAGCTTTTTATGGTTTCTGCTCTTGCCTGACAGCAGAGGGCGCTGTTTGACACTTTTTGCTGGAGTCTAGTTTGGCCTGCGTCGCCTTCAAATAGGATCTTTTCAGTTGCCCTGGCAGCTTACGGCCATACTACCCTGAAAACGCCCGATCTCGTCCGATCTCGGAAGCTAAGCAGGGACGGGCCTGGTTAGTACTTGGATGGGAGACCGCCTGGGAATACCAGGTGCTGTAAGCTTTTTATGGTTTCTGCTCTTGCCTGACAGCAGAGGGCGCTGTTTGACACTTTTTGCTGGAGTCTAGTTTGGCCTGCGTCGCCTTCAAATAGGATCTTTTCAGTTGCCCTGGCAGCTTACGGCCATACTACCCTGAAAACGCCCGATCTCGTCCGATCTCGGAAGCTAAGCCGGGGCGGGCCTGGTTAGTACTTGGATGGGAGACCGCCTGGGAATACCAGGTGCTGTAAGCTTTTTATGGTTTCTGCTCTTGCCTGACAGCAGAGGGCGCTGTTTGACACTTTTTGCTGGAGTCTAGTTTGGCCTGCGTCGCCTTCAAATAGGATCTTTTCAGTTGCCCTGGCAGCTTACGGCCTTAGTACCCTGAAAACGCCCGATCTCGACCGATCTCGGAAGCTAAGCAGGGGTGGGCCTGGTTAGTACTTGGATGGGAGACCGCCTGGGAATACCAGGTGCTGTAAGCCTTTTATGGTTTCTGCTCTTGCCTGACAGCAGAGGGCGCTGTTTGACACTTTTTGCTGGAGTCTAGTTTGGCCTGCGTCGCCTTCAAATAGGATCTTTTCAGTTGACTTGGCAGCTTACGGCCATACTACCCTGAAAACGCCCGATCTCGGAAGCTAAGCAGGGGCGGGCCTGGTTAGTACTTGGATGGGAGACCGCCTGGGAATACCAGGTGCTGTAAGCTTTTTATGGTTTCTGCTCTTGCCTGACAGCAGAGGGCGCTGTTTGACACTTTTTGCTGGAGTCTAGTTTGGCCTGCGTCGCCTTCAAATAGGATCTTTTCAGTTGACCTGGCAGCTTACGGCCATACTACCCTGAAAACGCCCGATCTCGGAAGCTAAGCAGGGGCGGGCCTGGTTAGTACTTGGATGGGAGACCGCCTGGGAATACCAGGTGCTGTAAGCTTTTTATGGTTTCTGCTCTTGCCTGACAGCAGAGGGCGCTGTTTGACACTTTTTGCTGGAGTCTAGTTTGGCCTGCGTCGCCTTCAAATAGGATCTTTTCATTTGACCTGGCAGCTTACGGCCATACTACCCTGAAAACGCCCGATCTCATCCGATCTCGGAAGCTAAGCAGGGGTGGGCCTGGTTAGTACTTGGATGGGAGACCGCCTGGGAATACCAGGTGCTGTAAGCTTTTTATGGTTTCTGCTCTTGCCTGACAGCAGAGGGCGCTGTTTGACACTTTTTGCTGGAGTCTAGTTTGGCCTGCGTCGCCTTCAAATAGGATCTTTTCAGTTGCCCTGGCAGCTTACGGCCATACTACCCTGAAAACGCCCGATCTCGTCCGATCTCGGAAGCTAAGCAGGGATGGGCCTGGTTAGTACTTGGATGGGAGACCGCCTGGGAATACCAGGTGCTGTAAGCTTTTTATGGTTTCTGCTCTTGCCTGACAGCAGAGGGCGCTGTTTGACACTTTTTGCTGGAGTCTAGTTTGGCCTGCGTCGCCTTCAAATAGGATCTTTTCAGTTGCCCTGGCAGCTTACGGCCATACTACCCTGAAAACGCCCGATCTCGTCCGATCTCGGAAGCTAAGCAGGGGCGGGCCTGGTTAGTACTTGGATGGGAGACCGCCTGGGAATACCAGGTGCTGTAAGCTTTTTATGGTTTCTGCTCTTGCCTGAAAGCAGAGGGCGCTTTTTGACACTTTTTGCTGGAGTCTAGTTTGGCCTGCGTCGCCTTCAAATAGGAACTTTTCAGTGCCCTGGCAGCTTACGGCCATACTACCCTGAAAACGCCCGAACTCGTCCGATCTCGGAAGCTAAGCAGGGGCGGGCCTGGTTAGTACTTGGATGGGAGACCGCCTGGGAATACCAGGTGCTGTAAGCTTTTTATGGTTTCTGCTCTTGCCTGAAAGCAGAGGGCGCTTTTTGACACTTTTTGCTGGAGTCTAGTTTGGCCTGCGTCGCCTTCAAATAGGAACTTTTCAGTGCCCTGGCAGCTTACGGCCATACTACCCTGAAAACGCCCGAACTCGTCCGATCTCGGTAGCTAAGCAGGGGCGGGCCTGGTTAGTACTTGGATGGGAGACCGCCTGGGAATACCTGGTGCTGTAAGCTTTTTATGGTTTCTGCTCTTGCCTGACAGCAGAGGGCGCTGTTTGACAGTTTTTGCTGGAGTCTAGTTTGGCCTGCGTCGCCTTCAAATAGGATCTTTTCAGTTGACCTGGCAGCTTACGGCCATACTACCCTGAAAACGCCCGATCTCGTCTGATCTCGGAAGCTAAGCAGGGGTGTGCCTGGTTAGTACTTGGATGGGAGACCGCCTGGGAATACCAGGTGCTGTAAGCTTTTTATGGTTTCTGCTCTTGCCTGACAGCAGAGGGCGCTGTTTGACACTTTTTGCTGGAGTCTAGTTTGGCCTGCGTCGCCTTCAAATAGGATCTTTTCAGTTGACTTGGCAGCTTACGGCCATACTACCCTGAAAACGCCCGATCTCGGAAGCTAAGCAGGGGCGGGCCTGGTTAGTACTTGGATGGGAGACCGGCTGGGAATAACAGGTGCTGTAAGCTTTTTATGGTTTCTGCTCTTGCCTGACAGCAGAGGGCGCTGTTTGAAACTTTTTGCTGGAGTCTAGTTTGGCCTGCGTCGCCTTCAAATAGGATCTTTTCAGTTGCCTTGGCAGCTTACAGCTATACTACCCTGAAATTGCCCGATCTCGTCCGATCTCGGAAGCAAAGCAGGGGCGGGACGGGTTAGTACTTGGATGGGAGACCGCCTGGGAATACCAGGTGCTGTAAGCTTTTTATGGTTTCTGCTCTTGCCTGAAAGCAGAGGGCGCTGTTTGACACTTTTTGCTGGAGTCTAGTTTGGCCTGCGTCGCCTTCAAATAGGAACTTTTCAGTGGCCCTGGCAGCTTACGGCCATACTACCCTGAAAACGCCCGAACTCGTCCGATCTCGGAAGCTAAGCAGGGGCGGGCCTGGTTAGTACTTGGATGGGAGACCGCCTGGGAATACCAGGTGCTGTAAGCCTTTTATGGTTTCTGCTCTTGCCTGACAGCAGAGGGCGCTGTTTGACACTTTTTGCTGGAGTCTAGTTTGGCCTGCGTCGCCTTCAAATAGGATCTTTTCAGTTGACTTGGCAGCTTACGGCCATACTACCCTGAAAACGCCCGATCTCGGAAGCTAAGCAGGGGCGGGCCTGGTTAGTACTTGGATGGG
This sequence comes from Doryrhamphus excisus, assembly GCF_030265055.1. NCBI lineage: Eukaryota > Metazoa > Chordata > Actinopteri > Syngnathiformes > Syngnathidae > Doryrhamphus > Doryrhamphus excisus. The sequence continues at coordinate 23,162,520 of NC_080467.1, read as the reverse complement.
AGACCGGCTGGGAATAACAAGTGCTGTAAGCTTTTTATGGTTTCTGCTCTTGCCTGACAGCAGAGGGCGCTGTTTGAAACTTTTTGCTGGAGTCTAGTTTGGCCTGCGTCGCCTTCAAATAGGATCTTTTCAGTTGCCTTGGCAGCTTACAGCCATACTACCCTGAATTTGCCCGATCTCGTCCGATCTCGGAAGCAAAGCAGGGGCGGGACTGGTTAGTACTTGGATGGGAGACCGCCTGGGAATACCAGGTGCTGTAAGCTTTTTATGGTTTCTGCTCTTGCCTGAAAGCAGAGGGCGCTGTTTGACACTTTTTGCTGGAGTCTAGTTTGGCCTGCGTCGCCTTCAAATAGGATCTTTTCAGTTGACTTGGCAGCTTACGGCCATACTACCCTGAAAACGCCCGATCTCGGAAGCTAAGCAGGGGCGGGCCTGGTTAGTACTTGGATGGGAGACCGCCTGGGAATAACAGGTGCTGTAAGCTTTTTATGGTTTCTGCTCTTGCCTGACAGCAGAGGGCGCTGTTTGAAATTTTTTGCTGGAGTCTAGTTTGGCCTGCGTCGCCTTCAAATAGGATCTTTTCAGTTGCCTTGGCAGCTTACAGCTATACTACCCTGAAATTGCCCGATCTCGTCCGATCTCGGAAGCAAAGCAGGGGGGGACTGGTTAGTACTTGGATGGGAGACCGCCTGGGAATACCAGGTGCTGTAAGCTTTTTATGGTTTCTGCTCTTGCCTGAAAGCAGAGGGCGCTGTTTGACACTTTTTGCTGGAGTCTAGTTTGGCCTGCGTCGCCTTCAAATAGGAACTTTTCAGTGGCCTTGGCAGCTTACGGCCATACTACCCTGAAAACGCCCGAACTCGTCCGATCTCGGAAGCTAAGCAGGGGCGGGCCTGGTTAGTACTTGGATGGGAGACCGCCTGGGAATACCAGGTGCTGTAAGCTTTTTATGGTTTCTGCTCTTGCCTGACAGCAGAGGGCGCTGTTTGACACTTTTTGCTGGATTCTAGTTTGGCCTGCGTCGCCTTCAAATAGGATCTATTCAGTTGACCTGGCAGCTTACGGCCATACTACCCTGAAAACGCCCGATCTCATCCGATCTCGGAAGCTAAGCAGGGGTGGGCCTGGTTAGTACTTGGATGGGAGACCGCCTGGGAATACCAGGTGCTGTAAGCCTTTTATGGTTTCTGCTCTTGCCTGACAGCAGAGGGCGCTGTTTGACACTTTTTGCTGGAGTCTAGTTTGGCCTGCGTCGCCTTCAAATAGGATCTTTTCAGTTGACTTGGCAGCTTACGGCCATACTACCCTGAAAACGCCCGATCTCGGAAGCTAAGCAGGGGCGGGCCTGGTTAGTACTTGGATGGGAGACCGCCTGGGAATACCAGGTGCTGTAAGCTTTTTATGGTTTCTGCTCTTGCCTGACAGCAGAGGGCGCTGTTTGACACTTTTTGCTGGAGTCTAGTTTGGCCTGCGTCGCCTTCAAATAGGATCTTTTCAGTTGACCTGGCAGCTTACGGCCATACTACCCTGAAAACGCCCGATCTCGGAAGCTAAGCAGGGGCGGGCCTGGTTAGTACTTGGATGGGAGACCGCCTGGGAATACCAGGTGCTGTAAGCTTTTTATGGTTTCTGCTCTTGCCTGACAGCAGAGGGCGCTGTTTGACACTTTTTGCTGGAGTCTAGTTTGGCCTGCGTCGCCTTCAAATAGGATCTTTTCATTTGACCTGGCAGCTTACGGCCATACTACCCTGAAAACGCCCGATCTCATCCGATCTCGGAAGCTAAGCAGGGGTGGGCCTGGTTAGTACTTGGATGGGAGACCGCCTGGGAATACCAGGTGCTGTAAGCTTTTTATGGTTTCTGCTCTTGCCTGACAGCAGAGGGCGCTGTTTGACACTTTTTGCTGGAGTCTAGTTTGGCCTGCGTCGCCTTCAAATAGGATCTTTTCAGTTGCCCTGGCAGCTTACGGCCATACTACCCTGAAAACGCCCGATCTCGTCCGATCTCGGAAGCTAAGCAGGGATGGGCCTGGTTAGTACTTGGATGGGAGACCGCCTGGGAATACCAGGTGCTGTAAGCTTTTTATGGTTTCTGCTCTTGCCTGACAGCAGAGGGCGCTGTTTGACACTTTTTGCTGGAGTCTAGTTTGGCCTGCGTCGCCTTCAAATAGGATCTTTTCAGTTGACTTGGCAGCTTACGGCCATACTACCCTGAAAACGCCCGATCTCGGAAGCTAAGCAGGGGCGGGCCTGGTTAGTACTTGGATGGGAGACCGGCTGGGAATAACAGGTGCTGTAAGCTTTTTATTGTTTCTGCTCTTGCCTGACAGCAGAGGGCGCTGTTTGAAACTTTTTGCTGGAGTCTAGTTTGGCCTGCGTCGCCTTCAAATAGGATCTTTTCAGTTGCCTTGGCAGCTTACAGCTATACTACCCTGAAATTGCCCGATCTCGTCCGATCTCGGAAGCAAAGCAGGGGCGGGACTGGTTAGTACTTGGATGGGAGACCGCCTGGGAATACCAGGTGCTGTAAGCTTTTTATGGTTTCTGCTCTTGCCTGAAAGCAGAGGGCGCTGTTTGACACTTTTTGCTGGAGTCTAGTTTGGCCTGCGTCGCCTTCAAATAGGAACTTTTCAGTGGCCTTGGCAGCTTACGGCCATACTACCCTGAAAACGCCCGAACTCGTCCGATCTCGGAAGCTAAGCAGGGGCGGGCCTGGTTAGTACTTGGATGGGAGACCGCCTGGGAATACCAGGTGCTGTAAGCCTTTTATGGTTTCTGCTCTTGCCTGACAGCAGAGGGCGCTGTTTGACACTTTTTGCTGGAGTCTAGTTTGGCCTGCGTCGCCTTCAAATAGGATCTTTTCAGTTGACTTGGCAGCTTACGGCCATACTACCCTGAAAACGCCCGATCTCGGAAGCTAAGCAGGGGCGGGCCTGGTTAGTACTTGGATGGGAGACCGGCTGGGAATAACAAGTGCTGTAAGCTTTTTATGGTTTCTGCTCTTGCCTGACAGCAGAGGGCGCTGTTTGAAACTTTTTGCTGGAGTCTAGTTTGGCCTGCGTCGCCTTCAAATAGGATCTTTTCAGTTGCCTTGGCAGCTTACAGCCATACTACCCTGAATTTGCCCGATCTCGTCCGATCTCGGAAGCAAAGCAGGGGCGGGACTGGTTAGTACTTGGATGGGAGACCGCCTGGGAATACCAGGTGCTGTAAGCTTTTTATGGTTTCTGCTCTTGCCTGAAAGCAGAGGGCGCTGTTTGACACTTTTTGCTGGAGTCTAGTTTGGCCTGCGTCGCCTTCAAATAGGATCTTTTCAGTTGTCTTGGCAGCTTACGGCCATACTACCCTGAAAACGCCCGATCTCGGAAGCTAAGCAGGGGCGGGCCTGGTTAGTACTTGGATGGGAGACCGCCTGGGAATAACAGGTGCTGTAAGCTTTTTATGGTTTCTGCTCTTGCCTGACAGCAGAGGGCGCTGTTTGAAATTTTTTGCTGGAGTCTAGTTTGGCCTGCGTCGCCTTCAAATAGGATCTTTTCAGTTGCCTTGGCAGCTTACAGCTATACTACCCTGAAATTGCCCGATCTCGTCCGATCTCGGAAGCAAAGCAGGGGCGGGACTGGTTAGTACTTGGATGGGAGACCGCCTGGGAATACCAGATGCTGTAAGCTTTTTATGGTTTCTGCTCTTGCCTGAAAGCAGAGGGCGCTGTTTGACACTTTTTGCTGGAGTCTAGTTTGGCCTGCGTCGCCTTCAAATAGGAACTTTTCAGTGGACCTGGCACTTTACGGCCATACTACCCTGAAAACGCCCGAACTCGTCCGATCTCGGAAGCTAAGCAGGGGCGGGCCTGGTTAGTACTTGGATGGGAGACCGCCTGGGAATACCAGGTGCTGTAAGCCTTTTATGGTTTCTGCTCTTGCCTGACAGCAGAAGGCGCTGTTTGACACTTTTTGCTGGAGTCTAGTTTGGCCTGCGTCGCCTTCAAATAGGATCTTTTCAGTTGACCTGGCAGCTTACGGCCATACTACCCTGAAAACGCCCGATCTCGGAAGCTAAGCAGGGGCGGGCCTGGTTAGTACTTGGATGGGAGACCGCCTGGGAATACCAGGTGCTGTAAGCTTTTTATGGTTTCTGCTCTTGCCTGACAGCAGAGGGCGCTGTTTGACACTTTTTGCTGGAGTCTAGTTTGGCCTGCGTCGCCTTCAAATAGGATCTTTTCAGTTGACCTGGCAGCTTACGGCCATACTACCCTGAAAACGCCCGATCTCGGAAGCTAAGCAGGGGCGGGCCTGGTTAGTACTTGGATGGGAGACCGCCTGGGAATACCAGGTGCTGTAAGCTTTTTATGGTTTCTGCTCTTGCCTGACAGCAGAGGGCGCTGTTTGACACTTTTTGCTGGAGTCTAGTTTGGCCTGCGTCGCCTTCAAATAGGATCTTTTCAGTTGACCTGGCAGCTTACGGCCATACTACCCTGAAAACGCCCGATCTCATCCGATCTCGGAAGCTAAGCAGGGGTGGGCCTGGTTAGTACTTGGATGGGAGACCGCCTGGGAATACCAGGTGCTGTAAGCTTTTTATGGTTTCTGCTCTTGCCTGACAGCAGAGGGCGCTGTTTGACACTTTTTGCTGGAGTCTAGTTTGGCCTGCGTCGCCTTCAAATAGGATCTTTTCAGTTGCCCTGGCAGCTTACGGCCATACTACCCTGAAAACGCCCGATCTCGTCCGATCTCGGAAGCTAAGCAGGGATGGGCCTGGTTAGTACTTGGATGGGAGACCGCCTGGGAATACCAGGTGCTG
>NC_080467.1:23085224-23152724 GCF_030265055.1 Doryrhamphus excisus | reverse complement strand
TGGTGCTGTAAGCTTTTTATGGTTTCTGCTCTTGCCTGACAGCAGAGGGCGCTGTTTGACAGTTTTTGCTGGAGTCTAGTTTGGCCTGCGTCGCCTTCAAATAGGATCTTTTCAGTTGACCTGGCAGCTTACGGCCATACTACCCTGAAAACGCCCGATCTCGTCTGATCTCGGAAGCTAAGCAGGGGTGTGCCTGGTTAGTACTTGGATGGGAGACCGCCTGGGAATACCAGGTGCTGTAAGCTTTTTATGGTTTCTGCTCTTGCCTGACAGCAGAGGGCGCTGTTTGACACTTTTTGCTGGAGTCTAGTTTGGCCTGCGTCGCCTTCAAATAGGATCTTTTCAGTTGACTTGGCAGCTTACGGCCATACTACCCTGAAAACGCCCGATCTCGGAAGCTAAGCAGGGGCGGGCCTGGTTAGTACTTGGATGGGAGACCGGCTGGGAATAACAGGTGCTGTAAGCTTTTTATGGTTTCTGCTCTTGCCTGACAGCAGAGGGCGCTGTTTGAAACTTTTTGCTGGAGTCTAGTTTGGCCTGCGTCGCCTTCAAATAGGATCTTTTCAGTTGCCTTGGCAGCTTACAGCTATACTACCCTGAAATTGCCCGATCTCGTCCGATCTCGGAAGCAAAGCAGGGGCGGGACGGGTTAGTACTTGGATGGGAGACCGCCTGGGAATACCAGGTGCTGTAAGCTTTTTATGGTTTCTGCTCTTGCCTGAAAGCAGAGGGCGCTGTTTGACACTTTTTGCTGGAGTCTAGTTTGGCCTGCGTCGCCTTCAAATAGGAACTTTTCAGTGGCCCTGGCAGCTTACGGCCATACTACCCTGAAAACGCCCGAACTCGTCCGATCTCGGAAGCTAAGCAGGGGCGGGCCTGGTTAGTACTTGGATGGGAGACCGCCTGGGAATACCAGGTGCTGTAAGCCTTTTATGGTTTCTGCTCTTGCCTGACAGCAGAGGGCGCTGTTTGACACTTTTTGCTGGAGTCTAGTTTGGCCTGCGTCGCCTTCAAATAGGATCTTTTCAGTTGACTTGGCAGCTTACGGCCATACTACCCTGAAAACGCCCGATCTCGGAAGCTAAGCAGGGGCGGGCCTGGTTAGTACTTGGATGGGAGACCGGCTGGGAATAACAAGTGCTGTAAGCTTTTTATGGTTTCGGCTCTTGCCTGACAGCAGAGGGCGCTGTTTGAAACTTTTTGCTGGAGTCTAGTTTGGCCTGCGTCGCCTTCAAATAGGATCTTTTCAGTTGCCTTGGCAGCTTACAGCCATACTACCCTGAATTTGCCCGATCTCGGAAGCAAAGCAGGGGCGGGACTGGTTAGTACTTGGATGGGAGACCGCCTGGGAATACCAGGTGCTGTAAGCTTTTTATGGTTTCTGCTCTTGCCTGAAAGCAGAGGGCGCTGTTTGACACTTTTTGCTGGAGTCTAGTTTGGCCTGCGTCGCCTTCAAATAGGATCTTTTCAGTTGACTTGGCAGCTTACGGCCATACTACCCTGAAAACGCCCGATCTCGGAAGCTTAGCAGGGGCGGGCCTGGTTAGTACTTGGATGGGAGACCGCCTGGGAATAACAGGTGCTGTAAGCTTTTTATGGTTTCTGCTCTTGCCTGACAGCAGAGGGCGCTGTTTGAAATTTTTTGCTGGAGTCTAGTTTGGCCTGCGTCGCCTTCAAATAGGATCTTTTCAGTTGCCTTGGCAGCTTACAGCTATACTACCCTGAAATTGCCCGATCTCGTCCGATCTCGGAAGCAAAGCAGGGGGGGACTGGTTAGTACTTGGATGGGAGACCGCCTGGGAATACCAGGTGCTGTAAGCTTTTTATGGTTTCTGCTCTTGCCTGAAAGCAGAGGGCGCTGTTTGACACTTTTTGCTGGAGTCTAGTTTGGCCTGCGTCGCCTTCAAATAGGAACTTTTCAGTGGCCTTGGCAGCTTACGGCCATACTACCCTGAAAACGCCCGAACTCGTCCGATCTCGGAAGCTAAGCAGGGGCGGGCCTGGTTAGTACTTGGATGGGAGACCGCCTGGGAATACCAGGTGCTGTAAGCTTTTTATGGTTTCTGCTCTTGCCTGACAGCAGAGGGCGCTGTTTGACACTTTTTGCTGGATTCTAGTTTGGCCTGCGTCGCCTTCAAATAGGATCTATTCAGTTGACCTGGCAGCTTACGGCCATACTACCCTGAAAACGCCCGATCTCGGAAGCTAAGCAGGGGCGGGCCTGGTTAGTACTTGGATGGGAGACCGCCTGGGAATACCAGGTGCTGTAAGCTTTTTATGGTTTCTGCTCTTGCCTGACAGCAGAGGGCGCTGTTTGACACTTTTTGCTGGAGTCTAGTTTGGCCTGCGTCGCCTTCAAATAGGATCTTTTCAGTTGACCTGGCAGCTTACGGCCATACTACTTTGAAAACGCCCGATCTCGGAAGCTAAGCAGGGGCGGGCCTGGTTAGTACTTGGATGGGAGACCGCCTGGGAATACCAGGTGCTGTAAGCTTTTTATGGTTTCTGCTCTTGCCTGACAGCAGAGGGCGCTGTTTGACACTTTTTGCTGGAGTCTAGTTTGGCCTGCGTCGCCTTCAAATAGGATCTTTTCAGTTGACCTGGCAGCTTACGGCCATACTACCCTGAAAACGCCCGATCTCATCCGATCTCGGAAGCTAAGCAGGGGTGGGCCTGGTTAGTACTTGGATGGGAGACCGCCTGGGAATACCAGGTGCTGTAAGCTTTTTATGGTTTCTGCTCTTGCCTGACAGCAGAGGGCGCTGTTTGACACTTTTTGCTGGAGTCTAGTTTGGCCTGCGTCGCCTTCAAATAGGATCTTTTCAGTTGCCCTGGCAGCTTACGGCCATACTACCCTGAAAACGCCCGATCTCGTCCGATCTCGGAAGCTAAGCAGGGATGGGCCTGGTTAGTACTTGGATGGTAGACCGCCTGGGAATACCAGGTGCTGTAAGCTTTTTATGGTTTCTGCTCTTGCCTGACAGCAGAGGGCGCTGTTTGACACTTTTTGCTGGAGTCTAGTTTGGCCTGCGTCGCCTTCAAATAGGATCTTTTCAGTTGCCCTGGCAGCTTACGGCCATACTACCCTGAAAACGCCCGATCTCGTCCGATCTCGGAAGCTAAGCAGGGACGGGCCTGGTTAGTACTTGGATGGGAGACCGCCTGGGAATACCAGGTGCTGTAAGCTTTTTATGGTTTCTGCTCTTGCCTGACAGCAGAGGGCGCTGTTTGACACTTTTTGCTGGAGTCTAGTTTGGCCTGCGTCGCCTTCAAATAGGATCTTTTCAGTTGCCCTGGCAGCTTACGGCCATACTACCCTGAAAACGCCCGATCTCGTCCGATCTCGGAAGCTAAGCCGGGGCGGGCCTGGTTAGTACTTGGATGGGAGACCGCCTGGGAATACCAGGTGCTGTAAGCTTTTTATGGTTTCTGCTCTTGCCTGACAGCAGAGGGCGCTGTTTGACACTTTTTGCTGGAGTCTAGTTTGGCCTGCGTCGCCTTCAAATAGGATCTTTTCAGTTGCCCTGGCAGCTTACGGCCTTAGTACCCTGAAAACGCCCGATCTCGACCGATCTCGGAAGCTAAGCAGGGGTGGGCCTGGTTAGTACTTGGATGGGAGACCGCCTGGGAATACCAGGTGCTGTAAGCCTTTTATGGTTTCTGCTCTTGCCTGACAGCAGAGGGCGCTGTTTGACACTTTTTGCTGGAGTCTAGTTTGGCCTGCGTCGCCTTCAAATAGGATCTTTTCAGTTGACTTGGCAGCTTACGGCCATACTACCCTGAAAACGCCCGATCTCGGAAGCTAAGCAGGGGCGGGCCTGGTTAGTACTTGGATGGGAGACCGCCTGGGAATACCAGGTGCTGTAAGCTTTTTATGGTTTCTGCTCTTGCCTGACAGCAGAGGGCGCTGTTTGACACTTTTTGCTGGAGTCTAGTTTGGCCTGCGTCGCCTTCAAATAGGATCTTTTCAGTTGACCTGGCAGCTTACGGCCATACTACCCTGAAAACGCCCGATCTCGGAAGCTAAGCAGGGGCGGGCCTGGTTAGTACTTGGATGGGAGACCGCCTGGGAATACCAGGTGCTGTAAGCTTTTTATGGTTTCTGCTCTTGCCTGACAGCAGAGGGCGCTGTTTGACACTTTTTGCTGGAGTCTAGTTTGGCCTGCGTCGCCTTCAAATAGGATCTTTTCATTTGACCTGGCAGCTTACGGCCATACTACCCTGAAAACGCCCGATCTCATCCGATCTCGGAAGCTAAGCAGGGGTGGGCCTGGTTAGTACTTGGATGGGAGACCGCCTGGGAATACCAGGTGCTGTAAGCTTTTTATGGTTTCTGCTCTTGCCTGACAGCAGAGGGCGCTGTTTGACACTTTTTGCTGGAGTCTAGTTTGGCCTGCGTCGCCTTCAAATAGGATCTTTTCAGTTGCCCTGGCAGCTTACGGCCATACTACCCTGAAAACGCCCGATCTCGTCCGATCTCGGAAGCTAAGCAGGGATGGGCCTGGTTAGTACTTGGATGGGAGACCGCCTGGGAATACCAGGTGCTGTAAGCTTTTTATGGTTTCTGCTCTTGCCTGACAGCAGAGGGCGCTGTTTGACACTTTTTGCTGGAGTCTAGTTTGGCCTGCGTCGCCTTCAAATAGGATCTTTTCAGTTGCCCTGGCAGCTTACGGCCATACTACCCTGAAAACGCCCGATCTCGTCCGATCTCGGAAGCTAAGCAGGGGCGGGCCTGGTTAGTACTTGGATGGGAGACCGCCTGGGAATACCAGGTGCTGTAAGCTTTTTATGGTTTCTGCTCTTGCCTGAAAGCAGAGGGCGCTTTTTGACACTTTTTGCTGGAGTCTAGTTTGGCCTGCGTCGCCTTCAAATAGGAACTTTTCAGTGCCCTGGCAGCTTACGGCCATACTACCCTGAAAACGCCCGAACTCGTCCGATCTCGGAAGCTAAGCAGGGGCGGGCCTGGTTAGTACTTGGATGGGAGACCGCCTGGGAATACCAGGTGCTGTAAGCTTTTTATGGTTTCTGCTCTTGCCTGAAAGCAGAGGGCGCTTTTTGACACTTTTTGCTGGAGTCTAGTTTGGCCTGCGTCGCCTTCAAATAGGAACTTTTCAGTGCCCTGGCAGCTTACGGCCATACTACCCTGAAAACGCCCGAACTCGTCCGATCTCGGTAGCTAAGCAGGGGCGGGCCTGGTTAGTACTTGGATGGGAGACCGCCTGGGAATACCTGGTGCTGTAAGCTTTTTATGGTTTCTGCTCTTGCCTGACAGCAGAGGGCGCTGTTTGACAGTTTTTGCTGGAGTCTAGTTTGGCCTGCGTCGCCTTCAAATAGGATCTTTTCAGTTGACCTGGCAGCTTACGGCCATACTACCCTGAAAACGCCCGATCTCGTCTGATCTCGGAAGCTAAGCAGGGGTGTGCCTGGTTAGTACTTGGATGGGAGACCGCCTGGGAATACCAGGTGCTGTAAGCTTTTTATGGTTTCTGCTCTTGCCTGACAGCAGAGGGCGCTGTTTGACACTTTTTGCTGGAGTCTAGTTTGGCCTGCGTCGCCTTCAAATAGGATCTTTTCAGTTGACTTGGCAGCTTACGGCCATACTACCCTGAAAACGCCCGATCTCGGAAGCTAAGCAGGGGCGGGCCTGGTTAGTACTTGGATGGGAGACCGGCTGGGAATAACAGGTGCTGTAAGCTTTTTATGGTTTCTGCTCTTGCCTGACAGCAGAGGGCGCTGTTTGAAACTTTTTGCTGGAGTCTAGTTTGGCCTGCGTCGCCTTCAAATAGGATCTTTTCAGTTGCCTTGGCAGCTTACAGCTATACTACCCTGAAATTGCCCGATCTCGTCCGATCTCGGAAGCAAAGCAGGGGCGGGACGGGTTAGTACTTGGATGGGAGACCGCCTGGGAATACCAGGTGCTGTAAGCTTTTTATGGTTTCTGCTCTTGCCTGAAAGCAGAGGGCGCTGTTTGACACTTTTTGCTGGAGTCTAGTTTGGCCTGCGTCGCCTTCAAATAGGAACTTTTCAGTGGCCCTGGCAGCTTACGGCCATACTACCCTGAAAACGCCCGAACTCGTCCGATCTCGGAAGCTAAGCAGGGGCGGGCCTGGTTAGTACTTGGATGGGAGACCGCCTGGGAATACCAGGTGCTGTAAGCCTTTTATGGTTTCTGCTCTTGCCTGACAGCAGAGGGCGCTGTTTGACACTTTTTGCTGGAGTCTAGTTTGGCCTGCGTCGCCTTCAAATAGGATCTTTTCAGTTGACTTGGCAGCTTACGGCCATACTACCCTGAAAACGCCCGATCTCGGAAGCTAAGCAGGGGCGGGCCTGGTTAGTACTTGGATGGGAGACCGGCTGGGAATAACAAGTGCTGTAAGCTTTTTATGGTTTCTGCTCTTGCCTGACAGCAGAGGGCGCTGTTTGAAACTTTTTGCTGGAGTCTAGTTTGGCCTGCGTCGCCTTCAAATAGGATCTTTTCAGTTGCCTTGGCAGCTTACAGCCATACTACCCTGAATTTGCCCGATCTCGTCCGATCTCGGAAGCAAAGCAGGGGCGGGACTGGTTAGTACTTGGATGGGAGACCGCCTGGGAATACCAGGTGCTGTAAGCTTTTTATGGTTTCTGCTCTTGCCTGAAAGCAGAGGGCGCTGTTTGACACTTTTTGCTGGAGTCTAGTTTGGCCTGCGTCGCCTTCAAATAGGATCTTTTCAGTTGACTTGGCAGCTTACGGCCATACTACCCTGAAAACGCCCGATCTCGGAAGCTAAGCAGGGGCGGGCCTGGTTAGTACTTGGATGGGAGACCGCCTGGGAATAACAGGTGCTGTAAGCTTTTTATGGTTTCTGCTCTTGCCTGACAGCAGAGGGCGCTGTTTGAAATTTTTTGCTGGAGTCTAGTTTGGCCTGCGTCGCCTTCAAATAGGATCTTTTCAGTTGCCTTGGCAGCTTACAGCTATACTACCCTGAAATTGCCCGATCTCGTCCGATCTCGGAAGCAAAGCAGGGGGGGACTGGTTAGTACTTGGATGGGAGACCGCCTGGGAATACCAGGTGCTGTAAGCTTTTTATGGTTTCTGCTCTTGCCTGAAAGCAGAGGGCGCTGTTTGACACTTTTTGCTGGAGTCTAGTTTGGCCTGCGTCGCCTTCAAATAGGAACTTTTCAGTGGCCTTGGCAGCTTACGGCCATACTACCCTGAAAACGCCCGAACTCGTCCGATCTCGGAAGCTAAGCAGGGGCGGGCCTGGTTAGTACTTGGATGGGAGACCGCCTGGGAATACCAGGTGCTGTAAGCTTTTTATGGTTTCTGCTCTTGCCTGACAGCAGAGGGCGCTGTTTGACACTTTTTGCTGGATTCTAGTTTGGCCTGCGTCGCCTTCAAATAGGATCTATTCAGTTGACCTGGCAGCTTACGGCCATACTACCCTGAAAACGCCCGATCTCATCCGATCTCGGAAGCTAAGCAGGGGTGGGCCTGGTTAGTACTTGGATGGGAGACCGCCTGGGAATACCAGGTGCTGTAAGCCTTTTATGGTTTCTGCTCTTGCCTGACAGCAGAGGGCGCTGTTTGACACTTTTTGCTGGAGTCTAGTTTGGCCTGCGTCGCCTTCAAATAGGATCTTTTCAGTTGACTTGGCAGCTTACGGCCATACTACCCTGAAAACGCCCGATCTCGGAAGCTAAGCAGGGGCGGGCCTGGTTAGTACTTGGATGGGAGACCGCCTGGGAATACCAGGTGCTGTAAGCTTTTTATGGTTTCTGCTCTTGCCTGACAGCAGAGGGCGCTGTTTGACACTTTTTGCTGGAGTCTAGTTTGGCCTGCGTCGCCTTCAAATAGGATCTTTTCAGTTGACCTGGCAGCTTACGGCCATACTACCCTGAAAACGCCCGATCTCGGAAGCTAAGCAGGGGCGGGCCTGGTTAGTACTTGGATGGGAGACCGCCTGGGAATACCAGGTGCTGTAAGCTTTTTATGGTTTCTGCTCTTGCCTGACAGCAGAGGGCGCTGTTTGACACTTTTTGCTGGAGTCTAGTTTGGCCTGCGTCGCCTTCAAATAGGATCTTTTCATTTGACCTGGCAGCTTACGGCCATACTACCCTGAAAACGCCCGATCTCATCCGATCTCGGAAGCTAAGCAGGGGTGGGCCTGGTTAGTACTTGGATGGGAGACCGCCTGGGAATACCAGGTGCTGTAAGCTTTTTATGGTTTCTGCTCTTGCCTGACAGCAGAGGGCGCTGTTTGACACTTTTTGCTGGAGTCTAGTTTGGCCTGCGTCGCCTTCAAATAGGATCTTTTCAGTTGCCCTGGCAGCTTACGGCCATACTACCCTGAAAACGCCCGATCTCGTCCGATCTCGGAAGCTAAGCAGGGATGGGCCTGGTTAGTACTTGGATGGGAGACCGCCTGGGAATACCAGGTGCTGTAAGCTTTTTATGGTTTCTGCTCTTGCCTGACAGCAGAGGGCGCTGTTTGACACTTTTTGCTGGAGTCTAGTTTGGCCTGCGTCGCCTTCAAATAGGATCTTTTCAGTTGCCCTGGCAGCTTACGGCCATACTACCCTGAAAACGCCCGATCTCGTCCGATCTCGGAAGCTAAGCAGGGGCGGGCCTGGTTAGTACTTGGATGGGAGACCGCCTGGGAATACCAGGTGCTGTAAGCTTTTTATGGTTTCTGCTCTTGCCTGAAAGCAGAGGGCGCTTTTTGACACTTTTTGCTGGAGTCTAGTTTGGCCTGCGTCGCCTTCAAATAGGAACTTTTCAGTGCCCTGGCAGCTTACGGCCATACTACCCTGAAAACGCCCGAACTCGTCCGATCTCGGAAGCTAAGCAGGGGCGGGCCTGGTTAGTACTTGGATGGGAGACCGCCTGGGAATACCAGGTGCTGTAAGCTTTTTATGGTTTCTGCTCTTGCCTGAAAGCAGAGGGCGCTTTTTGACACTTTTTGCTGGAGTCTAGTTTGGCCTGCGTCGCCTTCAAATAGGAACTTTTCAGTGCCCTGGCAGCTTACGGCCATACTACCCTGAAAACGCCCGAACTCGTCCGATCTCGGTAGCTAAGCAGGGGCGGGCCTGGTTAGTACTTGGATGGGAGACCGCCTGGGAATACCTGGTGCTGTAAGCTTTTTATGGTTTCTGCTCTTGCCTGACAGCAGAGGGCGCTGTTTGACAGTTTTTGCTGGAGTCTAGTTTGGCCTGCGTCGCCTTCAAATAGGATCTTTTCAGTTGACCTGGCAGCTTACGGCCATACTACCCTGAAAACGCCCGATCTCGTCTGATCTCGGAAGCTAAGCAGGGGTGTGCCTGGTTAGTACTTGGATGGGAGACCGCCTGGGAATACCAGGTGCTGTAAGCTTTTTATGGTTTCTGCTCTTGCCTGACAGCAGAGGGCGCTGTTTGACACTTTTTGCTGGAGTCTAGTTTGGCCTGCGTCGCCTTCAAATAGGATCTTTTCAGTTGACTTGGCAGCTTACGGCCATACTACCCTGAAAACGCCCGATCTCGGAAGCTAAGCAGGGGCGGGCCTGGTTAGTACTTGGATGGGAGACCGGCTGGGAATAACAGGTGCTGTAAGCTTTTTATGGTTTCTGCTCTTGCCTGACAGCAGAGGGCGCTGTTTGAAACTTTTTGCTGGAGTCTAGTTTGGCCTGCGTCGCCTTCAAATAGGATCTTTTCAGTTGCCTTGGCAGCTTACAGCTATACTACCCTGAAATTGCCCGATCTCGTCCGATCTCGGAAGCAAAGCAGGGGCGGGACGGGTTAGTACTTGGATGGGAGACCGCCTGGGAATACCAGGTGCTGTAAGCTTTTTATGGTTTCTGCTCTTGCCTGAAAGCAGAGGGCGCTGTTTGACACTTTTTGCTGGAGTCTAGTTTGGCCTGCGTCGCCTTCAAATAGGAACTTTTCAGTGGCCCTGGCAGCTTACGGCCATACTACCCTGAAAACGCCCGAACTCGTCCGATCTCGGAAGCTAAGCAGGGGCGGGCCTGGTTAGTACTTGGATGGGAGACCGCCTGGGAATACCAGGTGCTGTAAGCCTTTTATGGTTTCTGCTCTTGCCTGACAGCAGAGGGCGCTGTTTGACACTTTTTGCTGGAGTCTAGTTTGGCCTGCGTCGCCTTCAAATAGGATCTTTTCAGTTGACTTGGCAGCTTACGGCCATACTACCCTGAAAACGCCCGATCTCGGAAGCTAAGCAGGGGCGGGCCTGGTTAGTACTTGGATGGGAGACCGGCTGGGAATAACAAGTGCTGTAAGCTTTTTATGGTTTCTGCTCTTGCCTGACAGCAGAGGGCGCTGTTTGAAACTTTTTGCTGGAGTCTAGTTTGGCCTGCGTCGCCTTCAAATAGGATCTTTTCAGTTGCCTTGGCAGCTTACAGCCATACTACCCTGAATTTGCCCGATCTCGTCCGATCTCGGAAGCAAAGCAGGGGCGGGACTGGTTAGTACTTGGATGGGAGACCGCCTGGGAATACCAGGTGCTGTAAGCTTTTTATGGTTTCTGCTCTTGCCTGAAAGCAGAGGGCGCTGTTTGACACTTTTTGCTGGAGTCTAGTTTGGCCTGCGTCGCCTTCAAATAGGATCTTTTCAGTTGACTTGGCAGCTTACGGCCATACTACCCTGAAAACGCCCGATCTCGGAAGCTAAGCAGGGGCGGGCCTGGTTAGTACTTGGATGGGAGACCGCCTGGGAATAACAGGTGCTGTAAGCTTTTTATGGTTTCTGCTCTTGCCTGACAGCAGAGGGCGCTGTTTGAAATTTTTTGCTGGAGTCTAGTTTGGCCTGCGTCGCCTTCAAATAGGATCTTTTCAGTTGCCTTGGCAGCTTACAGCTATACTACCCTGAAATTGCCCGATCTCGTCCGATCTCGGAAGCAAAGCAGGGGGGGACTGGTTAGTACTTGGATGGGAGACCGCCTGGGAATACCAGGTGCTGTAAGCTTTTTATGGTTTCTGCTCTTGCCTGAAAGCAGAGGGCGCTGTTTGACACTTTTTGCTGGAGTCTAGTTTGGCCTGCGTCGCCTTCAAATAGGAACTTTTCAGTGGCCTTGGCAGCTTACGGCCATACTACCCTGAAAACGCCCGAACTCGTCCGATCTCGGAAGCTAAGCAGGGGCGGGCCTGGTTAGTACTTGGATGGGAGACCGCCTGGGAATACCAGGTGCTGTAAGCTTTTTATGGTTTCTGCTCTTGCCTGACAGCAGAGGGCGCTGTTTGACACTTTTTGCTGGATTCTAGTTTGGCCTGCGTCGCCTTCAAATAGGATCTATTCAGTTGACCTGGCAGCTTACGGCCATACTACCCTGAAAACGCCCGATCTCGGAAGCTAAGCAGGGGCGGGCCTGGTTAGTACTTGGATGGGAGACCGCCTGGGAATACCAGGTGCTGTAAGCTTTTTATGGTTTCTGCTCTTGCCTGACAGCAGAGGGCGCTGTTTGACACTTTTTGCTGGAGTCTAGTTTGGCCTGCGTCGCCTTCAAATAGGATCTTTTCAGTTGACCTGGCAGCTTACGGCCATACTACTTTGAAAACGCCCGATCTCGGAAGCTAAGCAGGGGCGGGCCTGGTTAGTACTTGGATGGGAGACCGCCTGGGAATACCAGGTGCTGTAAGCTTTTTATGGTTTCTGCTCTTGCCTGACAGCAGAGGGCGCTGTTTGACACTTTTTGCTGGAGTCTAGTTTGGCCTGCGTCGCCTTCAAATAGGATCTTTTCAGTTGACCTGGCAGCTTACGGCCATACTACCCTGAAAACGCCCGATCTCATCCGATCTCGGAAGCTAAGCAGGGGTGGGCCTGGTTAGTACTTGGATGGGAGACCGCCTGGGAATACCAGGTGCTGTAAGCCTTTTATGGTTTCTGCTCTTGCCTGACAGCAGAGGGCGCTGTTTGACACTTTTTGCTGGAGTCTAGTTTGGCCTGCGTCGCCTTCAAATAGGATCTTTTCAGTTGACTTGGCAGCTTACGGCCATACTACCCTGAAAACGCCCGATCTCGGAAGCTAAGCAGGGGCGGGCCTGGTTAGTACTTGGATGGGAGACCGCCTGGGAATACCAGGTGCTGTAAGCTTTTTATGGTTTCTGCTCTTGCCTGACAGCAGAGGGCGCTGTTTGACACTTTTTGCTGGAGTCTAGTTTGGCCTGCGTCGCC
The DNA here is from genome assembly GCF_030265055.1 of Doryrhamphus excisus. NCBI lineage: Eukaryota > Metazoa > Chordata > Actinopteri > Syngnathiformes > Syngnathidae > Doryrhamphus > Doryrhamphus excisus. The sequence goes on along the minus strand of NC_080467.1, from coordinate 23,140,583 downwards.
TTCAAATAGGATCTTTTCAGTTGACCTGGCAGCTTACGGCCATACTACCCTGAAAACGCCCGATCTCATCCGATCTCGGAAGCTAAGCAGGGGTGGGCCTGGTTAGTACTTGGATGGGAGACCGCCTGGGAATACCAGGTGCTGTAAGCCTTTTATGGTTTCTGCTCTTGCCTGACAGCAGAGGGCGCTGTTTGACACTTTTTGCTGGAGTCTAGTTTGGCCTGCGTCGCCTTCAAATAGGATCTTTTCAGTTGACTTGGCAGCTTACGGCCATACTACCCTGAAAACGCCCGATCTCGGAAGCTAAGCAGGGGCGGGCCTGGTTAGTACTTGGATGGGAGACCGCCTGGGAATACCAGGTGCTGTAAGCTTTTTATGGTTTCTGCTCTTGCCTGACAGCAGAGGGCGCTGTTTGACACTTTTTGCTGGAGTCTAGTTTGGCCTGCGTCGCCTTCAAATAGGATCTTTTCAGTTGACCTGGCAGCTTACGGCCATACTACCCTGAAAACGCCCGATCTCGGAAGCTAAGCAGGGGCGGGCCTGGTTAGTACTTGGATGGGAGACCGCCTGGGAATACCAGGTGCTGTAAGCTTTTTATGGTTTCTGCTCTTGCCTGACAGCAGAGGGCGCTGTTTGACACTTTTTGCTGGAGTCTAGTTTGGCCTGCGTCGCCTTCAAATAGGATCTTTTCAGTTGACTTGGCAGCTTACGGCCATACTACCCTGAAAACGCCCGATCTCGGAAGCTAAGCAGGGGCGGGCCTGGTTAGTACTTGGATGGGAGACCGCCTGGGAATAACAGGTGCTGTAAGCTTTTTATGGTTTCTGCTCTTGCCTGACAGCAGAGGGCGCTGTTTGACACTTTTTGCTGGAGTCTAGTTTGGCCTGCGTCGCCTTCAAATAGGATCTTTTCAGTTGCCCTGGCAGCTTACGGCCATACTACCCTGAAAACGCCCGATCTCGTCCGATCTCGGAAGCTAAGCAGGGATGGGCCTGGTTAGTACTTGGATGGGAGACCGCCTGGGAATACCAGGTGCTGTAAGCTTTTTATGGTTTCTGCTCTTGCCTGACAGCAGAGGGCGCTGTTTGACACTTTTTGCTGGAGTCTAGTTTGGCCTGCGTCGCCTTCAAATAGGATCTTTTCAGTTGCCCTGGCAGCTTACGGCCATACTACCCTGAAAACGCCCGATCTCGTCCGATCTCGGAAGCTAAGCAGGGACGGGCCTGGTTAGTACTTGGATGGGAGACCGCCTGGGAATACCAGGTGCTGTAAGCTTTTTATGGTTTCTGCTCTTGCCTGACAGCAGAGGGCGCTGTTTGACACTTTTTGCTGGAGTCTAGTTTGGCCTGCGTCGCCTTCAAATAGGATCTTTTCAGTTGCCCTGGCAGCTTACGGCCATACTACCCTGAAAACGCCCGATCTCGTCCGATCTCGGAAGCTAAGCAGGGGCGGGCCTGGTTAGTACTTGGATGGGAGACCGCCTGGGAATACCAGGTGCTGTAAGCTTTTTATGGTTTCTGCTCTTGCCTGACAGCAGAGGGCGCTGTTTGACACTTTTTGCTGGAGTCTAGTTTGGCCTGCGTCGCCTTCAAATAGGATCTTTTCAGTTGCCCTGGCAGCTTACGGCCTTAGTACCCTGAAAACGCCCGATCTCGTCCGATCTCGGAAGCTAAGCAGGGGTGGGCCTGGTTAGTACTTGGATGGGAGACCGCCTGGGAATACCAGGTGCTGTAAGCCTTTTATGGTTTCTGCTCTTGCCTGACAGCAGAGGGCGCTGTTTGACACTTTTTGCTGGAGTCTAGTTTGGCCTGCGTCGCCTTCAAATAGGATCTTTTCAGTTGACTTGGCAGCTTACGGCCATACTACCCTGAAAACGCCCGATCTCGGAAGCTAAGCAGGGGCGGGCCTGGTTAGTACTTGGATGGGAGACCGGCTGGGAATAACAAGTGCTGTAAGCTTTTTATGGTTTCTGCTCTTGCCTGACAGCAGAGGGCGCTGTTTGAAACTTTTTGCTGGAGTCTAGTTTGGCCTGCGTCGCCTTCAAATAGGATCTTTTCAGTTGCCTTGGCAGCTTACAGCCATACTACCCTGAATTTGCCCGATCTCGTCCGATCTCGGAAGCAAAGCAGGGGCGGGACTGGTTAGTACTTGGATGGGAGACCGCCTGGGAATACCAGGTGCTGTAAGCTTTTTATGGTTTCTGCTCTTGCCTGAAAGCAGAGGGCGCTGTTTGACACTTTTTGCTGGAGTCTAGTTTGGCCTGCGTCGCCTTCAAATAGGAACTTTTCAGTGGCCCTGGCAGCTTACGGCCATACTACCCTGAAAACGCCCGAACTCGTCCGATCTCGGAAGCTAAGCAGGGGCGGGCCTGGTTAGTACTTGGATGGGAGACCGCCTGGGAATACCAGGTGCTGTAAGCTTTTTATGGTTTCTGCTCTTGCCTGAAAGCAGAGGGCGCTGTTTGACACTTTTTGCTGGATTCTAGTTTGGCCTGCGTCGCCTTCAAATAGGATCTTTTCAGTTGACCTGGCAGCTTACGGCCATACTAACCTGAAAACGCCCGATCTCGGAAGCTAAGCAGGGGCGGGCCTGGTTAGTACTTGGATGGGAGACCGCCTGGGAATACCAGGTGCTGTAAGCTTTTTATGGTTTCTGCTCTTGCCTGAAAGCAGAGGGCGCTTTTTGACACTTTTTGCTGGAGTCTAGTTTGGCCTGCGTCGCCTTCAAATAGGAACTTTTCAGTGCCCTGGCAGCTTACGGCCATACTACCCTGAAAACGCCCGAACTCGTCCGATCTCGGAAGCTAAGCAGGGGCGGGCCTGGTTAGTACTTGGATGGGAGACCGCCTGGGAATACCTGGTGCTGTAAGCTTTTTATGGTTTCTGCTCTTGCCTGACAGCAGAGGGCGCTGTTTGACACTTTTTGCTGGAGTCTAGTTTGGCCTGCGTCGCCTTCAAATAGGATCTTTTCAGTTGACCTGGCAGCTTACGGCCATACTACCCTGAAAACGCCCGATCTCGTCTGATCTCGGAAGCTAAGCAGGGGTGGGCCTGGTTAGTACTTGGATGGGAGACCGCCTGGGAATACCAGGTGCTGTAAGCTTTTTATGGTTTCTGCTCTTGCCTGACAGCAGAGGGCGCTGTTTGACACTTTTTGCTGGAGTCTAGTTTGGCCTGCGTCGCCTTCAAATAGGATCTTTTCAGTTGCCCTGGCAGCGTACGGCCATACTACCCTGAAAACGCCCGATCTCGTCCGATCTCGGAAGCTAAGCAGGGGTGGGCCTGGTTAGTACTTGGATGGGAGACCGCCTGGGAATACCAGGTGCTGTAAGCCTTTTATGGTTTCTGCTCTTGCCTGACAGCAGAGGGCGCTGTTTGACACTTTTTGCTGGAGTCTAGTTTGGCCTGCGTCGCCTTCAAATAGGATCTTTTCAGTTGACTTGGCAGCTTACGGCCATACTACCCTGGAAACGCCCGATCTCGTCCGATCTCGGAAGCTAAGCAGGGGCGGGCCTGGTTAGTACATGGATGGGAGACCGCCTGGGAATACCAAGTGCTGTAAGCTTTTTATGGTTTCTGCTCTTGCCTGAAAGCAGAGGGCGCTGTTTGACACTTTTTGCTGGATTCTAGTTTGGCCTGCGTCGCCTTCAAATAGGATCTTTTCAGTTGACCTGGCAGCTTACGGCCATACTAACCTGAAAACGCCCGATCTCGGAAGCTAAGCAGGGGCGGGCCTGGTTAGTACTTGGATGGGAGACCGCCTGGGAATACCAGGTGCTGTAAGCTTTTTATGGTTTCTGCTCTTGCCTGAAAGCAGAGGGCGCTTTTTGACACTTTTTGCTGGAGTCTAGTTTGGCCTGCGTCGCCTTCAAATAGGAACTTTTCAGTGCCCTGGCAGCTTACGGCCATACTACCCTGAAAACGCCCGAACTCGTCCGATCTCGGAAGCTAAGCAGGGGCGGGCCTGGTTAGTACTTGGATGGGAGACCGCCTGGGAATACCTGGTGCTGTAAGCTTTTTATGGTTTCTGCTCTTGCCTGACAGCAGAGGGCGCTGTTTGACACTTTTTGCTGGAGTCTAGTTTGGCCTGCGTCGCCTTCAAATAGGATCTTTTCAGTTGCCCTGGCAGCTTACGGCCTTAGTACCCTGAAAACGCCCGATCTCGTCCGATCTCGGAAGCTAAGCAGGGGTGGGCCTGGTTAGTACTTGGATGGGAGACCGCCTGGGAATACCAGGTGCTGTAAGCCTTTTATGGTTTCTGCTCTTGCCTGACAGCAGAGGGCGCTGTTTGACACTTTTTGCTGGAGTCTAGTTTGGCCTGCGTCGCCTTCAAATAGGATCTTTTCAGTTGACTTGGCAGCTTACGGCCATACTACCCTGAAAACGCCCGATCTCGGAAGCTAAGCAGGGGCGGGCCTGGTTAGTACTTGGATGGGAGACCGGCTGGGAATAACAAGTGCTGTAAGCTTTTTATGGTTTCTGCTCTTGCCTGACAGCAGAGGGCGCTGTTTGAAACTTTTTGCTGGAGTCTAGTTTGGCCTGCGTCGCCTTCAAATAGGATCTTTTCAGTTGCCTTGGCAGCTTACAGCCATACTACCCTGAATTTGCCCGATCTCGTCCGATCTCGGAAGCAAAGCAGGGGCGGGACTGGTTAGTACTTGGATGGGAGACCGCCTGGGAATACCAGGTGCTGTAAGCTTTTTATGGTTTCTGCTCTTGCCTGAAAGCAGAGGGCGCTGTTTGACACTTTTTGCTGGAGTCTAGTTTGGCCTGCGTCGCCTTCAAATAGGAACTTTTCAGTGGCCCTGGCAGCTTACGGCCATACTACCCTGAAAACGCCCGAACTCGTCCGATCTCGGAAGCTAAGCAGGGGCGGGCCTGGTTAGTACTTGGATGGGAGACCGCCTGGGAATACCAGGTGCTGTAAGCTTTTTATGGTTTCTGCTCTTGCCTGAAAGCAGAGGGCGCTGTTTGACACTTTTTGCTGGATTCTAGTTTGGCCTGCGTCGCCTTCAAATAGGATCTTTTCAGTTGACCTGGCAGCTTACGGCCATACAAACCTGAAAACGCCCGATCTCGGAAGCTAAGCAGGGGCGGGCCTGGTTAGTACTTGGATGGGAGACCGCCTGGGAATACCAGGTGCTGTAAGCTTTTTATGGTTTCTGCTCTTGCCTGAAAGCAGAGGGCGCTTTTTGACACTTTTTGCTGGAGTCTAGTTTGGCCTGCGTCGCCTTCAAATAGGAACTTTTCAGTGCCCTGGCAGCTTACGGCCATACTACCCTGAAAACGCCCGAACTCGTCCGATCTCGGAAGCTAAGCAGGGGCGGGCCTGGTTAGTACTTGGATGGGAGACCGCCTGGGAATACCTGGTGCTGTAAGCTTTTTATGGTTTCTGCTCTTGCCTGACAGCAGAGGGCGCTGTTTGACACTTTTTGCTGGAGTCTAGTTTGGCCTGCGTCGCCTTCAAATAGGATCTTTTCAGTTGACCTGGCAGCTTACGGCCATACTACCCTGAAAACGCCCGATCTCGTCTGATCTCGGAAGCTAAGCAGGGGTGGGCCTGGTTAGTACTTGGATGGGAGACCGCCTGGGAATACCAGGTGCTGTAAGCTTTTTATGGTTTCTGCTCTTGCCTGACAGCAGAGGGCGCTGTTTGACACTTTTTGCTGGAGTCTAGTTTGGCCTGCGTCGCCTTCAAATAGGATCTTTTCAGTTGCCCTGGCAGCGTACGGCCATACTACCCTGAAAACGCCCGATCTCGTCCGATCTCGGAAGCTAAGCAGGGGTGGGCCTGGTTAGTACTTGGATGGGAGACCGCCTGGGAATACCAGGTGCTGTAAGCCTTTTATGGTTTCTGCTCTTGCCTGACAGCAGAGGGCGCTGTTTGACACTTTTTGCTGGAGTCTAGTTTGGCCTGCGTCGCCTTCAAATAGGATCTTTTCAGTTGACTTGGCAGCTTACGGCCATACTACCCTGGAAACGCCCGATCTCGTCCGATCTCGGAAGCTAAGCAGGGGCGGGCCTGGTTAGTACATGGATGGGAGACCGCCTGGGAATACCAAGTGCTGTAAGCTTTTTATGGTTTCTGCTCTTGCCTGAAAGCAGAGGGCGCTGTTTGACACTTTTTGCTGGATTCTAGTTTGGCCTGCGTCGCCTTCAAATAGGATCTTTTCAGTTGACCTGGCAGCTTACGGCCATACTAACCTGAAAACGCCCGATCTCGGAAGCTAAGCAGGGGCGGGCCTGGTTAGTACTTGGATGGGAGACCGCCTGGGAATACCAGGTGCTGTAAGCTTTTTATGGTTTCTGCTCTTGCCTGAAAGCAGAGGGCGCTTTTTGACACTTTTTGCTGGAGTCTAGTTTGGCCTGCGTCGCCTTCAAATAGGAACTTTTCAGTGCCCTGGCAGCTTACGGCCATACTACCCTGAAAACGCCCGAACTCGTCCGATCTCGGAAGCTAAGCAGGGGCGGGCCTGGTTAGTACTTGGATGGGAGACCGCCTGGGAATACCTGGTGCTGTAAGCTTTTTATGGTTTCTGCTCTTGCCTGACAGCAGAGGGCGCTGTTTGACACTTTTTGCTGGAGTCTAGTTTGGCCAGCGTCGCCTTCAAATAGGATCTTTTCAGTTGACCTGGCAGCTTACGGCCATACTACCCTGAAAATGCCCGATCTCGTCTGATCTCGGAAGCTAAGCAGGGGTGGGCCTGGTTAGTACTTGGATGGGAGACCGCCTGGGAATACCAGGTGCTGTAAGCTTTTTATGGTTTCTGCTCTTGCCTGACAGCAGAGGGCGCTGTTTGACACTTTTTGCTGGAGTCTAGTTTGGCCTGCGTCGCCTTCAAATAGGATCTTTTCAGTTGCCCTGGCAGCTTACGGCCATACTACCCTGAAAACGCCTGATCACTGATTGGTGATTGAGTGCAGGTGAGAGTGTGAGCAAACAAGAGGCAACCCTGAGTGTGTACTCCCTGTCTTCCGATTTCTTTTGAAGAATTTTAGCCAAATTTCCGCCTAAAACGTAATACTTGTACGAAGCAACCCCACGCCCCCACCACCACCAACCGCGGCTGGGGGGGGTGGGTGTCAAATGATGCCGGGGCCTATAAGAGGGAAAATGGAGCGAGCAGAGAAGAAAAGCGTGGACGAGACAACAAATGCAGACAACAAGTATGAAAGACAATTAACAGTGGCAGTGGAAGTAGTAGGACAGGAAAAAGTAACGATGATGGAGATATGTAAGAAAATTAGAGAAGAATGTGGACGAGTGGTGGGATGCCGCCAAAAATCCCTGACAAAATTCGAAGTTACTACAGAAGACAAAAAAGGAAAGGACCGTCTGCTGGACGGCATCACATTGAAGACCAATAAGATTATAGCGTCAGAAATTCGTAATGACGAGCTCGTCGTCTCGTTCCTTGGCCTTCCAGTGTACATTGAAGATGAGGTGATCCTGAAGAAGCTGGAGGAATGGGGAGTTCAGGCAGTGTCCACCATCAGAAGGCGCATGTGGCCAGGCACCGACATCGCAGACGGAACACGCTACCTAAAGGTGCGCTTCAACGAAAAAGTCCGCTCCCTACCATTTGCAACTAAGTTTGAGACCCTCGAGGGGGAAGAACACTTTCGGGTGCTACACGACCGCCAGAGGAAGGTATGCAGATTGTGCATCCAGCCCGGCCACATTATCCGAGATTGCCCGGAGTTTAAGTGCTTTAAATGTGGCGAGCAAGGCCACTACGCCAGAGAGTGTGAGGAGAATGAAAGGGGCGATCGCGGCCCATTGCCGATGCAGGCTGAGGCGGTGCTGGGGGGCGGCTTGACAGCAGAGGCGGAGATGCTGGTTGAGGGAGCGCTGGAGAGAGACATGGAAACGCCGGCAGCTACAGTGCTAAGTGAAGGAGAGGAAAAGAGAATGGAGAGGATGCCAACGCCAATGGAGGTGGCAGCGGCGACGACGATGACAGCAGCAACGGCAGCTGCGGTGACAGCGACGGCGGCTGCGGTGACAGAGACGGTGGCGGAGGAGGCGGCTGAGGCTGAGGCGGCAGCGACAACGGCGGCGGCTGAGGCGGCTGAGGCGGCTGAGGCGGCAGCGACGACGGCGGCGGCTGAGGCGGCAGCGACGACGACGACTGAGGCAGCAGCGATGACGACGACGGCGGCCGAGGCGGCAGCGACGACGACGACAACACCAGCGACAAAGACGAGGAGAACGGCGGGAGCGGTGACAAAAGCGGAAACAGGGAACGACGGAGCAAAAGCAGGCCCCAGCACGGCGAGGGACGACGACGGGGGCGACGAAGCCACAGGCAGGTGGGAGGAAATGGGCGACCTTTCGAGCCCGGATGAAATGGAGATCCAACAGCTTAAAAGTTACAAGAGGAAAAAAGAGAGAAAACTGTATAGAATGTAAGGTAGATAATTCCCACCCACAAAAGATAATGAACGCCGTGACAATTTCAAATTTAAACATAAACGGCGTCAGAAATATGAACAAACTTGAAAGAGCACTACACAGACTAGACGCGGACATAGTATGCTTGCAAGAGACAAGATGGACAAACGAACTCCTCCCGGAAATACGAAAGAGATGGACAGGGCCGATATTCGTTAACAACAAGACACAAAAGTCATGCGGCGTAGCCATACTCCTAAAAGAGAACTGCGTTGAAAATGCGGTCCAAATACAAACAAACAGCGAAGGAAGAGCGCTAATTGTAGACTTCATGCGGGCCAAAATAAAATACAGGCTGATAAACATCTACGCATCGAATAATGAAATCGAAAGGAAGGCTTTCTTCGAATGGCTGGGCCCCTTATGCATACCAAACACGCTGCTGGTAGGGGACTTTAACGTACGCTGCACCAGGATGGACGCTTGCAGCGCCTCCACCTTCAAACCCGATGTCTCCCGAGCAGCCCTACTCAGCCTGCTAAAAGACAAAAACCTTGTTGACGTGTGGAGGAACGACAACCCCAACAAAAGAGGGTATACAAGAAAACAGGTAGTGCGGAAAAAACTGAAACAGAGTAGAATAGACCTGTGTATTGCAAAGGAAGAAATTATAGGACATGTACGCAAACTGAAGTGGGAGTTTACAGAATTAAGCGACCACGCTATCATGACATTAACCTTAGGGCCCAAAGGGGAGGGGAAGGGCGGGGGAACCTGGTGCCTCAACTCCTCGCTAGTACAAGACCCGGCATACAAAAATAAGATAACCACCCTGCTCCAAAGTGAACTTGTGCAGGAGTTGATGGAGGACGATGCCATCCAAGGATGGGAGACGATAAAGACTTTCATCAAAAAGCAGAGCATAAAATTTGCCAAACGGAAAAAGCAAATAGACAACGAGAACAGAGTAATGCTGGAAAGCAAAATAGCAATAGAGGAAAAAAAGATAGAAGAAATACCACAATATAACATCGAAAAATACATCCAATTAAAAAAGGAACTGGCCGTATACGAAAAAGAAAGGTGCGAAGGCGCAATCATCAGAAGTAAAGCGCTTTGGGCAGCAAAGGGCGAAAAGTACACCAGTTTCTTCTTAAACCTTGAGAAAGAAAAACAGAGGAAAATGTACATAAAACAACTAGAAGACAAAAGGGGCCAAACAACCTCAGATTTTGTTGAAATCCTCGAAATCACGAGAGACTACTATGCAGACCTCTTCACAGGAGGCCAAATCAACGAACAAAGCGCAGATGAGATCATAGAAAGAGTCACCGCAAAGGTGACCGAGGCCGGAAGACGCGCCTGTGAAAGAGACATACGCATAGCGGATATAGAAAAAGCAATTAAAGAACTGCAGCCCCGCAAAAGTCCCGGAAGCGACGGCCTTACGGCCGAATTGTACAAAGCATTCACCGTTACGCTGGCACCCATGCTGCACAAAGTATACCAACGCATGGAGGAGAGGGGAGAGATGCCGACCTCTATGGCCACGGGCATCATCACCCTCATCCACAAAAAAGGCGACAGGGAAAAACTAGAGAACTACAGGCCAATAAGCCTGCTAAATGTGGATTATAAAATACTCGCCAAAGTGTTAGCAAACAGGCTAAAAGGAGTCTTAAAAGAAATTATCTCACCCACCCAGGCGTACAGTGTGCCGGGAAGAGATATCACAGACACAGTGAGAACCGTGCAAAACGTGGTGGAACACATGAAGGAAGAAAGCGGGATAGTGATCAGCCTAGACTTAAATAAAGCCTTCGACAGGGTGGAGCACCCTTTCATATGGAAGACGATGCAAAAAGTAGGGGTGGGCAAAAGGATGCTACGATGGCTGCAGCTGCTGTACGGGCAGGCGAGAAGTTGCGTGAAAATAAATGGCACAATGACAGACACCTTCCCCCTGACGAGATCGGTGAGACAAGGCTGCCCGCTATCCGCCCCGCTATTCACCATTGCGGTAGAACCCCTCGCCGCTCTCATAAAAACCACCGGAGAAATAAAGGGAGTGGCGATACCGGGAGGAGGCCGGAGCGTCATCCACCAATACGCGGATGACACAACCCTGACTCTGAAAGACGCCGAGGATGTGCGCAATGCAATGGGATGCGTGGAAAAATACGGGAGGGCAGCGGGCGCAAAAATTAATATGGACAAGTCCGAGATTTTATACATCGGCAACTTTGAGGGACAGAAATGCGATCTGCCGTTTAAGGAGGCACAAGACTGCATAAAGATCATCGGCATATATATAGGCGCAAACGACAAACAAGTGACCAACTTGACATGGACGGGAACCTTAAACAAGATCAAACAGACCGTAAACAGATGGAGAGCACGAAAGCTGACCCTAAAAGGGAGGGTAGTCATCATAAACTCTCTGTTAATGTCCAAACTGGTATATGCCCTGGGAGTGGTGAGCCTGCCCCAGTGGGCAGCGGCCGAAGCAGAGAGAACCATATGCGACTTCCTGTGGGAGGGGAAAGGCGTGCGCATTGCACAAAAAACCCTGATAGGACAGTATAAAGAGGGCGGACTAAAACTGGTGGACTTACAGACCAAAAAAGCGGCAATCAGAACCAGGATGGTGATAAAATATTTGCAGGGAGAAACAGACTGTGGGTGGAAGCCCTTCTTCCGAGAGACCCTCTTCAAATATGGACGGTGTGGGCAATACAGCCTACTGATGGACCTGAGAGGGAGGCTGCACGAGGGCACCCCCACCTTCTTTAAAGAAGTCATGGAGGCCTGGGGTAGGCTTGTGCATGACTTTGTGTACACAAACCACACAAAAAACAAAGTGATGAGCCAGCCGGTCTTTCAAAACCCCCAGATCGTAAAGGAAGGAAAAGTACTGTATAACAAAGTCTTCTTTTCAGCAGGACTAAGACAAATTAAAGACTTTGTATATGAGGTCATACCGGGCTTCCTGAGGGAGCAAGCCATTATAGACAGTGTACACGAATATGACGATGAAATACCGGAAAGAACAATAAAGAACGAATACAATAAAATAAAGATGGCCATCCCAAAAGCTTGGCAAAGGCACATAAATAGCCAAGAAACAGGTAAAGAAACAGATGAGCTACCTGGAATTATGCTAAAAACCAAAGAAAAAGAGATCAACATAAAAACATGCACAGTGAAAACACTCTATTGGGCCCTTGTGAGCAAGGCCTTTAAAAGGCCAACCGCTGAGCTCCTCTGGCCGAAAGTGTTCAGCCACATAAAAGGACAGGACATATGGGTGATGGGAAACTGTAAATACAACAATCAGGAATGCGCCGACCTGGACTTCAAAATAAAACATAATAGGATATACACAAACGAAGTAATACACCAAATCAATAAAAACGTAGGAAGGGAGTGTAATGTGTGCGGCAGCGAGGTGGAAAGCCTGCTGCACTTATTTGTGAACTGTAAAGAACTGAATGTATTTGTGGATAGACTAAAAGGTACAATGGAGAGGAATTGGAAAAGCGACTTCACCCGAACCGTGAGATGGAAGGAAGAACTCCTGCTCGGCCACAGAGGAGGCCAGCAAGGGGTGAACATCAACCTATGGAACTTCATGTTGAGCCACGCCAGGTACGCTATCTGGATGAGGCGGAACCTTGCAAAGTTCGAAAAAAAAAAAATACCCGTATGGACATATTTTGAAGCTATTGTAAGGAGGGATGTGTCATTATGCCGGACCGCTGACCAAGAAAAGTTCGAGAGCTCCTTCATAGAAGGGAGCGGTCTGATCTTGATAGCAGACAAAAACAAAATTGTGTTCAACCTATAGGAGAGGGAAAAAAAAAAAAAAAAAAAAAAAAAAAAAAAAAAAACTCTCAACCTACAGAAGGGGAACGAAAGAAAAAAAAAAAAAATAAATAAAAAATCTTGGACAAACAGGCTGTGCCTGGACTGAGAGTTGTCAATGTGGACGTGTAATAACATGAAAGAATGGAATAATTGTGTATATAGTATGTTGATGTATGCATATCTGTGACGTACTGTGGTATGTTCAATAATAAAAAAAAAAAAAAAAAAAAAAAAAAACGCCCGATCTCGTCCGATCTCGGAAGCTAAGCAGGGGTGGGCCTGGTTAGTACTTGGATGGGAGACCGCCTGGGAATACCAGGTGCTGTAAGCCTTTTATGGTTTCTGCTCTTGCCTGACAGCAGAGGGCGCTGTTTGACACTTTTTGCTGGAGTCTAGTTTGGCCTGCGTCGCCTTCAAATAGGATCTTTTCAGTTGACTTGGCAGCTTACGGCCATACTACCCTGAAAACGCCCGATCTCGGAAGCTAAGCAGGGGCGGGCCTGGTTAGTACTTGGATGGGAGACCGGCTGGGAATAACAAGTGCTGTAAGCTTTTTATGGTTTCTGCTCTTGCCTGACAGCAGAGGGCGCTGTTTGAAATTTTTTGCTGGAGTCTAGTTTGGCCTGCGTCGCCTTCAAATAGGATCTTTTCAGTTGCCTTGGCAGCTTACAGCTATACTACCCTGAAATTGCCCGATCTCGTCCGATCTCGGAAGCAAAGCAGGGGGGGACTGGTTAGTACTTGGATGGGAGACCGCCTGGGAATACCAGGTGCTGTAAGCTTTTTATGGTTTCTGCTCTTGCCTGAAAGCAGAGGGCGCTGTTTGACACTTTTTGCTGGAGTCTAGTTTGGCCTGCGTCGCCTTCAAATAGGAACTTTTCAGTGGCCTTGGCAGCTTACGGCCATACTACCCTGAAAACGCCCGAACTCGTCCGATCTCGGAAGCTAAGCAGGGGCGGGCCTGGTTAGTACTTGGATGGGAGACCGCCTGGGAATACCAGGTGCTGTAAGCTTTTTATGGTTTCTGCTCTTGCCTGACAGCAGAGGGCGCTGTTTGACACTTTTTGCTGGATTCTAGTTTGGCCTGCGTCGCCTTCAAATAGGATCTATTCAGTTGACCTGGCAGCTTACGGCCATACTACCCTGAAAACGCCCGATCTCGGAAGCTAAGCAGGGGCGGGCCTGGTTAGTACTTGGATGGGAGACCGCCTGGGAATACCAGGTGCTGTAAGCTTTTTATGGTTTCTGCTCTTGCCTGACAGCAGAGGGCGCTGTTTGACACTTTTTGCTGGAGTCTAGTTTGGCCTGCGTCGCCTTCAAATAGGATCTTTTCAGTTGACCTGGCAGCTTACGGCCATACTACTTTGAAAACGCCCGATCTCGGAAGCTAAGCAGGGGCGGGCCTGGTTAGTACTTGGATGGGAGACCGCCTGGGAATACCAGGTGCTGTAAGCTTTTTATGGTTTCTGCTCTTGCCTGACAGCAGAGGGCGCTGTTTGACACTTTTTGCTGGAGTCTAGTTTGGCCTGCGTCGCCTTCAAATAGGATCTTTTCAGTTGACCTGGCAGCTTACGGCCATACTACCCTGAAAACGCCCGATCTCATCCGATCTCGGAAGCTAAGCAGGGGTGGGCCTGGTTAGTACTTGGATGGGAGACCGCCTGGGAATACCAGGTGCTGTAAGCCTTTTATGGTTTCTGCTCTTGCCTGACAGCAGAGGGCGCTGTTTGACACTTTTTGCTGGAGTCTAGTTTGGCCTGCGTCGCCTTCAAATAGGATCTTTTCAGTTGACTTGGCAGCTTACGGCCATACTACCCTGAAAACGCCCGATCTCGGAAGCTAAGCAGGGGCGGGCCTGGTTAGTACTTGGATGGGAGACCGCCTGGGAATACCAGGTGCTGTAAGCTTTTTATGGTTTCTGCTCTTGCCTGACAGCAGAGGGCGCTGTTTGACACTTTTTGCTGGAGTCTAGTTTGGCCTGCGTCGCCTTCAAATAGGATCTTTTCAGTTGACCTGGCAGCTTACGGCCATACTACCCTGAAAACGCCCGATCTCATCCGATCTCGGAAGCTAAGCAGGGGTGGGCCTGGTTAGTACTTGGATGGGAGACCGCCTGGGAATACCAGGTGCTGTAAGCCTTTTATGGTTTCTGCTCTTGCCTGACAGCAGAGGGCGCTGTTTGACACTTTTTGCTGGAGTCTAGTTTGGCCTGCGTCGCCTTCAAATAGGATCTTTTCAGTTGACTTGGCAGCTTACGGCCATACTACCCTGAAAACGCCCGATCTCGGAAGCTAAGCAGGGGCGGGCCTGGTTAGTACTTGGATGGGAGACCGCCTGGGAATACCAGGTGCTGTAAGCTTTTTATGGTTTCTGCTCTTGCCTGACAGCAGAGGGCGCTGTTTGACACTTTTTGCTGGAGTCTAGTTTGGCCTGCGTCGCCTTCAAATAGGATCTTTTCAGTTGACCTGGCAGCTTACGGCCATACTACCCTGAAAACGCCCGATCTCGGAAGCTAAGCAGGGGCGGGCCTGGTTAGTACTTGGATGGGAGACCGCCTGGGAATACCAGGTGCTGTAAGCTTTTTATGGTTTCTGCTCTTGCCTGACAGCAGAGGGCGCTGTTTGACACTTTTTGCTGGAGTCTAGTTTGGCCTGCGTCGCCTTCAAATAGGATCTTTTCAGTTGACTTGGCAGCTTACGGCCATACTACCCTGAAAACGCCCGATCTCGGAAGCTAAGCAGGGGCGGGCCTGGTTAGTACTTGGATGGGAGACCGCCTGGGAATAACAGGTGCTGTAAGCTTTTTATGGTTTCTGCTCTTGCCTGACAGCAGAGGGCGCTGTTTGACACTTTTTGCTGGAGTCTAGTTTGGCCTGCGTCGCCTTCAAATAGGATCTTTTCAGTTGCCCTGGCAGCTTACGGCCATACTACCCTGAAAACGCCCGATCTCGTCCGATCTCGGAAGCTAAGCAGGGATGGGCCTGGTTAGTACTTGGATGGGAGACCGCCTGGGAATACCAGGTGCTGTAAGCTTTTTATGGTTTCTGCTCTTGCCTGACAGCAGAGGGCGCTGTTTGACACTTTTTGCTGGAGTCTAGTTTGGCCTGCGTCGCCTTCAAATAGGATCTTTTCAGTTGCCCTGGCAGCTTACGGCCATACTACCCTGAAAACGCCCGATCTCGTCCGATCTCGGAAGCTAAGCAGGGACGGGCCTGGTTAGTACTTGGATGGGAGACCGCCTGGGAATACCAGGTGCTGTAAGCTTTTTATGGTTTCTGCTCTTGCCTGACAGCAGAGGGCGCTGTTTGACACTTTTTGCTGGAGTCTAGTTTGGCCTGCGTCGCCTTCAAATAGGATCTTTTCAGTTGCCCTGGCAGCTTACGGCCATACTACCCTGAAAACGCCCGATCTCGTCCGATCTCGGAAGCTAAGCCGGGGCGGGCCTGGTTAGTACTTGGATGGGAGACCGCCTGGGAATACCAGGTGCTGTAAGCTTTTTATGGTTTCTGCTCTTGCCTGACAGCAGAGGGCGCTGTTTGACACTTTTTGCTGGAGTCTAGTTTGGCCTGCGTCGCCTTCAAATAGGATCTTTTCAGTTGCCCTGGCAGCTTACGGCCTTAGTACCCTGAAAACGCCCGATCTCGTCCGATCTCGGAAGCTAAGCAGGGGTGGGCCTGGTTAGTACTTGGATGGGAGACCGCCTGGGAATACCAGGTGCTGTAAGCCTTTTATGGTTTCTGCTCTTGCCTGACAGCAGAGGGCGCTGTTTGACACTTTTTGCTGGAGTCTAGTTTGGCCTGCGTCGCCTTCAAATAGGATCTTTTCAGTTGACTTGGCAGCTTACGGCCATACTACCCTGAAAACGCCCGATCTCGGAAGCTAAGCAGGGGCGGGCCTGGTTAGTACTTGGATGGGAGACCGGCTGGGAATAACAAGTGCTGTAAGCTTTTTATGGTTTCTGCTCTTGCCTGACAGCAGAGGGCGCTGTTTGAAACTTTTTGCTGGAGTCTAGTTTGGCCTGCGTCGCCTTCAAATAGGATCTTTTCAGTTGCCTTGGCAGCTTACAGCCATACTACCCTGAATTTGCCCGATCTCGTCCGATCTCGGAAGCAAAGCAGGGGCGGGACTGGTTAGTACTTGGATGGGAGACCGCCTGGGAATACCAGGTGCTGTAAGCTTTTTATGGTTTCTGCTCTTGCCTGAAAGCAGAGGGCGCTGTTTGACACTTTTTGCTGGAGTCTAGTTTGGCCTGCGTCGCCTTCAAATAGGAACTTTTCAGTGGCCCTGGCAGCTTACGGCCATACTACCCTGAAAACGCCCGAACTCGTCCGATCTCGGAAGCTAAGCAGGGGCGGGCCTGGTTAGTACTTGGATGGGAGACCGCCTGGGAATACCAGGTGCTGTAAGCTTTTTATGGTTTCTGCTCTTGCCTGAAAGCAGAGGGCGCTGTTTGACACTTTTTGCTGGATTCTAGTTTGGCCTGCGTCGCCTTCAAATAGGATCTTTTCAGTTGACCTGGCAGCTTACGGCCATACTAACCTGAAAACGCCCGATCTCGGAAGCTAAGCAGGGGCGGGCCTGGTTAGTACTTGGATGGGAGACCGCCTGGGAATACCAGGTGCTGTAAGCTTTTTATGGTTTCTGCTCTTGCCTGAAAGCAGAGGGCGCTTTTTGACACTTTTTGCTGGAGTCTAGTTTGGCCTGCGTCGCCTTCAAATAGGAACTTTTCAGTGCCCTGGCAGCTTACGGCCATACTACCCTGAAAACGCCCGAACTCGTCCGATCTCGGAAGCTAAGCAGGGGCGGGCCTGGTTAGTACTTGGATGGGAGACCGCCTGGGAATACCTGGTGCTGTAAGCTTTTTATGGTTTCTGCTCTTGCCTGACAGCAGAGGGCGCTGTTTGACACTTTTTGCTGGAGTCTAGTTTGGCCTGCGTCGCCTTCAAATAGGATCTTTTCAGTTGACCTGGCAGCTTACGGCCATACTACCCTGAAAACGCCCGATCTCGTCTGATCTCGGAAGCTAAGCAGGGGTGGGCCTGGTTAGTACTTGGATGGGAGACCGCCTGGGAATACCAGGTGCTGTAAGCTTTTTATGGTTTCTGCTCTTGCCTGACAGCAGAGGGCGCTGTTTGACACTTTTTGCTGGAGTCTAGTTTGGCCTGCGTCGCCTTCAAATAGGATCTTTTCAGTTGCCCTGGCAGCGTACGGCCATACTACCCTGAAAACGCCCGATCTCGTCCGATCTCGGAAGCTAAGCAGGGGTGGGCCTGGTTAGTACTTGGATGGGAGACCGCCTGGGAATACCAGGTGCTGTAAGCCTTTTATGGTTTCTGCTCTTGCCTGACAGCAGAGGGCGCTGTTTGACACTTTTTGCTGGAGTCTAGTTTGGCCTGCGTCGCCTTCAAATAGGATCTTTTCAGTTGACTTGGCAGCTTACGGCCATACTACCCTGGAAACGCCCGATCTCGTCCGATCTCGGAAGCTAAGCAGGGGCGGGCCTGGTTAGTACATGGATGGGAGACCACCTGGGAATACCAAGTGCTGTAAGCTTTTTATGGTTTCTGCTCTTGCCTGAAAGCAGAGGGCGCTGTTTGACACTTTTTGCTGGATTCTAGTTTGGCCTGCGTCGCCTTCAAATAGGATCTTTTCAGTTGACCTGGCAGCTTACGGCCATACTAACCTGAAAACGCCCGATCTCGGAAGCTAAGCAGGGGCGGGCCTGGTTAGTACTTGGATGGGAGACCGCCTGGGAATACCAGGTGCTGTAAGCTTTTTATGGTTTCTGCTCTTGCCTGAAAGCAGAGGGCGCTTTTTGACACTTTTTGCTGGAGTCTAGTTTGGCCTGCGTCGCCTTCAAATAGGAACTTTTCAGTGCCCTGGCAGCTTACGGCCATACTACCCTGAAAACGCCCGAACTCGTCCGATCTCGGAAGCTAAGCAGGGGCGGGCCTGGTTAGTACTTGGATGGGAGACCGCCTGGGAATACCTGGTGCTGTAAGCTTTTTATGGTTTCTGCTCTTGCCTGACAGCAGAGGGCGCTGTTTGACACTTTTTGCTGGAGTCTAGTTTGGCCAGCGTCGCCTTCAAATAGGATCTTTTCAGTTGACCTGGCAGCTTACGGCCATACTACCCTGAAAATGCCCGATCTCGTCTGATCTCGGAAGCTAAGCAGGGGTGGGCCTGGTTAGTACTTGGATGGGAGACCGCCTGGGAATACCAGGTGCTGTAAGCTTTTTATGGTTTCTGCTCTTGCCTGACAGCAGAGGGCGCTGTTTGACACTTTTTGCTGGAGTCTAGTTTGGCCTGCGTCGCCTTCAAATAGGATCTTTTCAGTTGCCCTGGCAGCTTACGGCCATACTACCCTGAAAACGCCCGATCTCGTCCGATCTCGGAAGCTAAGCAGGGGTGGGCCTGGTTAGTACTTGGATGGGAGACCGCCTGGGAATACCAGGTGCTGTAAGCCTTTTATGGTTTCTGCTCTTGCCTGACAGCAGAGGGCGCTGTTTGACACTTTTTGCTGGAGTCTAGTTTGGCCTGCGTCGCCTTCAAATAGGATCTTTTCAGTTGACTTGGCAGCTTACGGCCATACTACCCTGAAAACGCCCGATCTCGGAAGCTAAGCAGGGGCGGGCCTGGTTAGTACTTGGATGGGAGACCGGCTGGGAATAACAAGTGCTGTAAGCTTTTTATTGTTTCTGCTCTTGCCTGACAGCAGAGGGCGCTGTTTGAAACTTTTTGCTGGAGTCTAGTTTGGCCTGCGTCGCCTTCAAATAGGATCTTTTCAGTTGCCTTGGCAGCTTACAGCCATACTACCCTGAAATTGCCCGATCTCGTCCGATCTCGGAAGCAAAGCAGGGGCGGGACTGGTTAGTACTTGGATGGGAGACCGCCTGGGAATACCAGGTGCTGTAAGCTTTTTATGGTTTCTGCTCTTGCCTGAAAGCAGAGGGCGCTGTTTGACACTTTTTGCTGGAGTCTAGTTTGGCCTGCGTCGCCTTCAAATAGGAACTTTTCAGTGGCCCTGGCAGCTTACGGCCATACTACCCTGAAAACGCCCGAACTCGTCCGATCTCGGAAGCTAAGCAGGGGCGGGCCTGGTTAGTACTTGGATGGGAGACCGCCTGGGAATACCAGGTGCTGTAAGCTTTTTATGGTTTCTGCTCTTGCCTGACAGCAGAGGGCGCTGTTTGACACTTTTTGCTGGAGTCTAGTTTGGCCTGCGTCGCCTTCAAATAGGATCTTTTCAGTTGCCTTGGCAGCTTACAGCCATACTACGCTGAAATTGCCCGATCTCGTCCAATCTCGGAAGCGAAGCAGGGGCGGGCCTGGTTAGTACTTGGATGGGACACCGCCTGGGAATACCAGGTGCTGTAAGCTTTTTATGGTTTCTGCTCTTGCCTGACAGCAGAGGGCGCTGTTTGACACTTTTTGCTGGAGTCTAGTTTGGCCTGCGTCGCCTTCAAATAGGATCTTTTCAGTTGCCCTGGCAGCTTACGGCCATACTACCCTGAAAACGCCCGATCTCGTCCGATCTCGGAAGCAAAGCAGGGGTGGGCCTGGTTAGTACTTGGATGGGAGACCGCCTGGGAATACCAGGTGCTGTAAGCTTTTTATGGTTTCTGCTCTTGCCTGACAGCAGAGGGCGCTGTTTGACACTTTTTGCTGGAGTCTAGTTTGGCCTGCGTCGCCTTCAAATAGGATCTTTTCAGTTGCCCTGGCAGCTTACGGCCATACTACCCTGAAAACGCCCGATCTCGTCCGATCTCGGAAGCTAAGCAGGGGCGGGCCTGGTTAGTACTTGGATGGGAGACCGCCTGGGAATACCAGGTGCTGTAAGCTTTTTATGGTTTCTGCTCTTGCCTGAAAGCAGAGGGCGCTTTTTGACACTTTTTGCTGGAGTCTAGTTTGGCCTGCGTCGCCTTCAAATAGGAACTTTTCAGTGCCCTGGCAGCTTACAGCCATACTACCCTGAAAACGCCTGAACTCGTCCGATCTCGGTAGCTAAGCAGGGGCGGGCCTGGTTAGTACTTGGATGGGAGACCGCCTGGGAATACCTGGTGCTGTAAGCTTTTTATGGTTTCTGCTCTTGCCTGAAAGCAGAGGGCGCTGTTTGACACTTTTTGCTGGATTCTAGTTTGGCCTGCGTCGCCTTCAAATAGGATCTTTTCAGTTGACCTGGCAGCTTACGGCCATACTAACCTGAAAACGCCCGATCTCGGAAGCTAAGCAGGGGCGGGCCTGGTTAGTACTTGGATGGGTGACCGCCTGGGAATACCAGGTGCTGTAAGCTTTTTATGGTTTCTGCTCTTGCCTGAAAGCAGAGGGCGCTTTTTGACACTTTTTGCTGGAGTCTAGTTTGGCCTGCGTCGCCTTCAAATAGGAACTTTTCAGTGCCCTGGCAGCTTACAGCCATACTACCCTGAAAACGCCTGAACTCGTCCGATCTCGGTAGCTAAGCAGGGGCGGGCCTGGTTAGTACTTGGATGGGAGACCGCCTGGGAATACCTGGTGCTGTAAGCTTTTTATGGTTTCTGCTCTTGCCTGAAAGCAGAGGGCGCTGTTTGACACTTTTTGCTGGATTCTAGTTTGGCCTGCGTCGCCTTCAAATAGGATCTTTTCAGTTGACCTGGCAGCTTACGGCCATACTAACCTGAAAACGCCCGATCTCGGAAGCTAAGCAGGGGCGGGCCTGGTTAGTACTTGGATGGGAGACCGCCTGGGAATACCAGGTGCTGTAAGCTTTTTATGGTTTCTGCTCTTGCCTGAAAGCAGAGGGCGCTTTTTGACACTTTTTGCTGGAGTCTAGTTTGGCCTGCGTCGCCTTCAAATAGGAACTTTTCAGTGCCCTGGCAGCTTACGGCCATACTACCCTGAAAACGCCCGAACTCGTCCGATCTCGGAAGCTAAGCAGGGGCGGGCCTGGTTAGTATTTGGATGGGAGACCGCCTGGGAATACCTGGTGCTGTAAGCTTTTTATGGTTTCTGCTCTTGCCTGACAGCAGAGGGCGCTGTTTGACACTTTTTGCTGGAGTCTAGTTTGGCCTGCGTCGCCTTCAAATAGGATCTTTTCAGTTGACCTGGCAGCTTACGGCCATACTACCCTGAAAACACCCGATCTCGTCTGATCTCGGAAGCTAAGCAGGTGTGGGCCTGGTTAGTACTTGGATGGGAGACCGCCTGGGAATACCAGGTGCTGTAAGCTTTTTATGGTTTCTGCTCTTGCCTGACAGCAGAGGGCGCTGTTTGACACTTTTTGCTGGAGTCTAGTTTGGCCTGCGTCGCCTTCAAATAGGATCTTTTCAGTTGCCCTGGCAGCTTACGGCCATACTACCCTGAAAACGCCCGATCTCGTCCGATCTCGGAAGCTAAGCAGGGGTGGGCCTGGTTAGTACTTGGATGGGAGACCGCCTGGGAATACCAGGTGCTGTAAGCCTTTTATGGTTTCTGCTCTTGCCTGACAGCAGAGGGCGCTGTTTGACACTTTTTGCTGGAGTCTAGTTTGGCCTGCGTCGCCTTCAAATAGGATCTTTTCAGTTGACCTGGCAGCTTACGGCCATACTACCCTGGAAACGCCCGATCTCGTCCGATCTCGGAAGCTAAGCAGGGGCGGGCCTGGTTAGTACTTGGATGGGAGACCGCCTGGGAATACCAGGTGCTGTAAGCTTTTTATGGTTTCTGCTCTTGCCTGACAGCAGAGGGCGCTGTTTGACACTTTTTGCTGGAGTCTAGTTTGGCCTGCGTCGCCTTCAAATAGGATCTTTTCAGTTGCCCTGGCAGCTTACGGCCATACTACCCTGAAAACGCCCGATCTCGTCCGATCTCGGAAGCTAAGCAGGGGTGGGCCTGGTTAGTACTTGGATGGGAGACCGCCTGGGAATACCAGGTGCTGTAAGCCTTTTATGGTTTCTGCTCTTGCCTGACAGCAGAGGGCGCTGTTTGACACTTTTTGCTGGAGTCTAGTTTGGCCTGCGTCGCCTTCAAATAGGATCTTTTCAGTTGACTTGGCAGCTTACGGCCATACTACCCTGGAAACGCCCGATCTCGTCCGATCTCGGAAGCTAAGCAGGGGCGGGCCTGGTTAGTACTTGGATGGGAGACCGCCTGGGAATACCAGGTGCTGTAAGCTTTTTATGGTTTCTGCTCTTGCCTGAAAGCAGAGGGCACTGTTTGACACTTCTTGCTGGATTCTAGTTTGGCCTGCGTCGCCTTCAAATAGGATCTTTTCAGTTGACCTGGCAGCTTACGGCCATACTAACCTGAAAACGCCCGATCTCGGAAGCTAAGCAGGGGCGGGCCTGGTTAGTACTTGGATGGGAGACCGCCTGGGAATACCAGGTGCTGTAAGCTTTTTATGGTTTCTGCTCTTGCCTGAAAGCAGAGGGCGCTTTTTGACACTTTTTGCTGGAGTCTAGTTTGGCCTGCATCGCCTTCAAATAGGAACTTTTCAGTGCCCTGGCAGCTTACGGCCATACTACCCTGAAAACGCCCGAACTCGTCCGATCTCGGAAGCTAAGCAGGGGCGGGCCTGGTTAGTACTTGGATGGGAGACCGCCTGGGAATACCTGGTGCTGTAAGCTTTTTATGGTTTCTGCTCTTGCCTGACTGCAGAGGGCGCTGTTTGACACTTTTTGCTGGAGTCTAGTTTGGCCTGCGTCGCCTTCAAATAGGATCTTTTCAGTTGACCTGGCAGCTTACGGCCATACTACCCTGAAAATGCCCGATCTCGTCTGATCTCGGAAGCTAAGCAGGGGTGGGCCTGGTTAGTACTTGGATGGGAGACCGCCTGGGAATACCAGGTGCTGTAAGCTTTTTATGGTTTCTGCTCTTGCCTGACAGCAGAGGGCGCTGTTTGACACTTTTTGCTGGAGTCTAGTTTGGCCTGCGTCGCCTTCAAATAGGATCTTTTCAGTTGCCCTGGCAGCTTACGGCCATACTACCCTGAAAACGCCCGATCTCGTCCGATCTCGGAAGCTAAGCAGGGGTGGGCCTGGTTAGTACTTGGATGGGAGACCGCCTGGGAATACCAGGTGCTGTAAGCCTTTTATGGTTTCTGCTCTTGCCTGACAGCAGAGGGCGCTGTTTGACACTTTTTGCTGGAGTCTAGTTTGGCCTGCGTCGCCTTCAAATAGGATCTTTTCAGTTGACTTGGCAGCTTACGGCCATACTACCCTGAAAACGCCCGATCTCGGAAGCTAAGCAGGGGCGGGCCTGGTTAGTACTTGGATGGGAGACCGGCTGGGAATAACAAGTGCTGTAAGCTTTTTATGGTTTCTGCTCTTGCCTGACAGCAGAGGGCGCTGTTTGAAACTTTTTGCTGGAGTCTAGTTTGGCCTGCGTCGCCTTCAAATAGGATCTTTTCAGTTGCCTTGGCAGCTTACAGCCATACTACCCTGAAATTGCCCGATCTCGTCCGATCTCGGAAGCAAAGCAGGGGCGGGACTGGTTAGTACTTGGATGGGAGACCGCCTGGGAATACCAGGTGCTGTAAGCTTTTTATGGTTTCTGCTCTTGCCTGAAAGCAGAGGGCGCTGTTTGACACTTTTTGCTGGAGTCTAGTTTGGCCTGCGTCGCCTTCAAATAGGAACTTTTCAGTGGCCCTGGCAGCTTACGGCCATACTACCCTGAAAACGCCCGAACTCGTCCGATCTCGGAAGCTAAGCAGGGGCGGGCCTGGTTAGTACTTGGATGGGAGACCGCCTGGGAATTCCAGGTGCTGTAAGCTTTTTATGGTTTCTGCTCTTGCCTGACAGCAGAGGGCGCTGTTTGACACTTTTTGCTGGAGTCTAGTTTGGCCTGCGTCGCCTTCAAATAGGATCTTTTCAGTTGCCCTGGCAGCTTACGGCCATACTACCCTGAAAACGCCCGATCTCGTCCGATCTCGGAAGCTAAGCAGGGGTGGGCCTGGTTAGTACTTGGATGGGAGACCGCCTGGGAATACCAGGTGCTGTAAGCCTTTTATGGTTTCTGCTCTTGCCTGACAGCAGAGGGCGCTGTTTGACACTTTTTGCTGGAGTCTAGTTTGGCCTGCGTCGCCTTCAAATAGGATCTTTTCAGTTGACTTGGCAGCTTACGGCCATACTACCCTGAAAACGCCCGATCTCGGAAGCTAAGCAGGGGCGGGCCTGGTTAGTACTTGGATGGGAGACCGGCTGGGAATAACAAGTGCTGTAAGCTTTTTATGGTTTCTGCTCTTGCCTGACAGCAGAGGGCGCTGTTTGAAACTTTTTGCTGGAGTCTAGTTTGGCCTGCGTCGCCTTCAAATACGATCTTTTCAGTTGCCTTGGCAGCTTACAGCCATACTACCCTGAAATTGCCCGATCTCGTCCGATCTCGGAAGCAAAGCAGGGGCGGGACTGGTTAGTACTTGGATGGGAGACCGCCTGGGAATACCAGGTGCTGTAAGCTTTTTATGGTTTCTGCTCTTGCCTGAAAGCAGAGGGCGCTGTTTGACACTTTTTGCTGGAGTCTAGTTTGGCCTGCGTCGCCTTCAAATAGGAACTTTTCAGTGGCCCTGGCAGCTTACGGCCATACTACCCTGAAAACGCCCGAACTCGTCCGATCTCGGAAGCTAAGCAGGGGCGGGCCTGGTTAGTACTTGGATGGGAGACCGCCTGGGAATACCAGGTGCTGTAAGCTTTTTATGGTTTCTGCTCTTGCCTGACAGCAGAGGGCGCTGTTTGACACTTTTTGCTGGAGTCTAGTTTGGCCTGCGTCGCCTTCAAATAGGATCTTTTCAGTTGCCTTGGCAGCTTACAGCCATACTACGCTGAAATTGCCCGATCTCGTCCAATCTCGGAAGCTAAGCAGGGGCGGGCCTGGTTAGTACTTGGATGGGACACCGCCTGGGAATACCAGGTGCTGTAAGCTTTTTATGGTTTCTGCTCTTGCCTGA
The DNA here is from genome assembly GCF_030265055.1 of Doryrhamphus excisus. Lineage (NCBI taxonomy): Eukaryota > Metazoa > Chordata > Actinopteri > Syngnathiformes > Syngnathidae > Doryrhamphus > Doryrhamphus excisus. Next base: position 23,115,428 of record NC_080467.1, on the reverse strand, counting down.
CAGCAGAGGGCGCTGTTTGACACTTTTTGCTGGAGTCTAGTTTGGCCTGCGTCGCCTTCAAATAGGATCTTTTCAGTTGCCCTGGCAGCTTACGGCCATACTACCCTGAAAACGCCCGATCTCGTCCGATCTCGGAAGCAAAGCAGGGGTGGGCCTGGTTAGTACTTGGATGGGAGACCGCCTGGGAATACCAGGTGCTGTAAGCTTTTTATGGTTTCTGCTCTTGCCTGACAGCAGAGGGCGCTGTTTGACACTTTTTGCTGGAGTCTAGTTTGGCCTGCGTCGCCTTCAAATAGGATCTTTTCAGTTGCCCTGGCAGCTTACGGCCATACTACCCTGAAAACGCCCGATCTCGTCCGATCTCGGAAGCTAAGCAGGGGCGGGCCTGGTTAGTACTTGGATGGGAGACCGCCTGGGAATACCAGGTGCTGTAAGCTTTTTATGGTTTCTGCTCTTGCCTGAAAGCAGAGGGCGCTTTTTGACACTTTTTGCTGGAGTCTAGTTTGGCCTGCGTCGCCTTCAAATAGGAACTTTTCAGTGCCCTGGCAGCTTACAGCCATACTACCCTGAAAACGCCTGAACTCGTCCGATCTCGGTAGCTAAGCAGGGGCGGGCCTGGTTAGTACTTGGATGGGAGACCGCCTGGGAATACCTGGTGCTGTAAGCTTTTTATGGTTTCTGCTCTTGCCTGAAAGCAGAGGGCGCTGTTTGACACTTTTTGCTGGATTCTAGTTTGGCCTGCGTCGCCTTCAAATAGGATCTTTTCAGTTGACCTGGCAGCTTACGGCCATACTAACCTGAAAACGCCCGATCTCGGAAGCTAAGCAGGGGCGGGCCTGGTTAGTACTTGGATGGGTGACCGCCTGGGAATACCAGGTGCTGTAAGCTTTTTATGGTTTCTGCTCTTGCCTGAAAGCAGAGGGCGCTTTTTGACACTTTTTGCTGGAGTCTAGTTTGGCCTGCGTCGCCTTCAAATAGGAACTTTTCAGTGCCCTGGCAGCTTACGGCCATACTACCCTGAAAACGCCCGAACTCGTCCGATCTCGGAAGCTAAGCAGGGGCGGGCCTGGTTAGTACTTGGATGGGAGACCGCCTGGGAATACCTGGTGCTGTAAGCTTTTTATGGTTTCTGCTCTTGCCTGACAGCAGAGGGCGCTGTTTGACACTTTTTGCTGGAGTCTAGTTTGGCCTGCGTCGCCTTCAAATAGGATCTTTTCAGTTGACCTGGCAGCTTACGGCCATACTACCCTGAAAACACCCGATCTCGTCTGATCTCGGAAGCTAAGCAGGTGTGGGCCTGGTTAGTACTTGGATGGGAGACCGCCTGGGAATACCAGGTGCTGTAAGCTTTTTATGGTTTCTGCTCTTGCCTGACAGCAGAGGGCGCTGTTTGACACTTTTTGCTGGAGTCTAGTTTGGCCTGCGTCGCCTTCAAATAGGATCTTTTCAGTTGCCCTGGCAGCTTACGGCCATACTACCCTGAAAACGCCCGATCTCGTCCGATCTCGGAAGCTAAGCAGGGGTGGGCCTGGTTAGTACTTGGATGGGAGACCGCCTGGGAATACCAGGTGCTGTAAGCCTTTTATGGTTTCTGCTCTTGCCTGACAGCAGAGGGCGCTGTTTGACACTTTTTGCTGGAGTCTTGTTTGGCCTGCGTCGCCTTCAAATAGGATCTTTTCAGTTGACTTGGCAGCTTACGGCCATACTACCCTGGAAACGCCCGATCTCGTCCGATCTCGGAAGCTAAGCAGGGGCGGGCCTGGTTAGTACTTGGATGGGAGACCGCCTGGGAATACCAGGTGCTGTAAGCTTTTTATGGTTTCTGCTCTTGCCTGAAAGCAGAGGGCGCTGTTTGACACTTTTTGCTGGATTCTAGTTTGGCCTGCGTCGCCTTCAAATAGGATCTTTTCAGTTGACCTGGCAGCTTACGGCCATACTAACCTGAAAACGCCCGATCTCGGAAGCTAAGCAGGGGCGGGCCTGGTTAGTACTTGGATGGGAGACCGCCTGGGAATACCAGGTGCTGTAAGCTTTTTATGGTTTCTGCTCTTGCCTGAAAGCAGAGGGCGCTTTTTGACACTTTTTGCTGGAGTCTAGTTTGGCCTGCGTCGCCTTCAAATAGGAACTTTTCAGTGCCCTGGCAGCTTACGGCCATACTACCCTGAAAACGCCCGAACTCGTCCGATCTCGGAAGCTAAGCAGGGGCGGGCCTGGTTAGTACTTGGATGGGAGACCGCCTGGGAATACCTGGTGCTGTAAGCTTTTTATGGTTTCTGCTCTTGCCTGACAGCAGAGGGCGCTGTTTGACACTTTTTGCTGGAGTCTAGTTTGGCCTGCGTCGCCTTCAAATAGGATCTTTTCAGTTGACCTGGCAGCTTACGGCCATACTACCCTGAAAACACCCAATCTCGTCTGATCTCGGAAGCTAAGCAGGTGTGGGCCTGGTTAGTACTTGGATGGGAGACCGCCTGGGAATACCAGGTGCTGTAAGCTTTTTATGGTTTCTGCTCTTGCCTGACAGCAGAGGGCGCTGTTTGACACTTTTTGCTGGAGTCTAGTTTGGCCTGCGTCGCCTTCAAATAGGATCTTTTCAGTTGCCCTGGCAGCTTACGGCCATACTACCCTGAAAACGCCCGATCTCGTCCGATCTCGGAAGCTAAGCAGGGGTGGGCCTGGTTAGTACTTGGATGGGAGACCGCCTGGGAATACCAGGTGCTGTAAGCCTTTTATGGTTTCTGCTCTTGCCTGACAGCAGAGGGCGCTGTTTGACACTTTTTGCTGGAGTCTAGTTTGGCCTGCGTCGCCTTCAAATAGGATCTTTTCAGTTGACTTGGCAGCTTACGGCCATACTACCCTGGAAACGCCCGATCTCGTCCGATCTCGGAAGCTAAGCAGGGGCGGGCCTGGTTAGTACTTGGATGGGAGACCGCCTGGGAATACCAGGTGCTGTAAGCTTTTTATGGTTTCTGCTCTTGCCTGAAAGCAGAGGGCACTGTTTGACACTTCTTGCTGGATTCTAGTTTGGCCTGCGTCGCCTTCAAATAGGATCTTTTCAGTTGACCTGGCAGCTTACGGCCATACTAACCTGAAAACGCCCGATCTCGGAAGCTAAGCAGGGGCGGGCCTGGTTAGTACTTGGATGGGAGACCGCCTGGGAATACCAGGTGCTGTAAGCTTTTTATGGTTTCTGCTCTTGCCTGAAAGCAGAGGGCGCTTTTTGACACTTTTTGCTGGAGTCTAGTTTGGCCTGCATCGCCTTCAAATAGGAACTTTTCAGTGCCCTGGCAGCTTACGGCCATACTACCCTGAAAACGCCCGAACTCGTCCGATCTCGGAAGCTAAGCAGGGGCGGGCCTGGTTAGTACTTGGATGGGAGACCGCCTGGGAATACCTGGTGCTGTAAGCTTTTTATGGTTTCTGCTCTTGCCTGACTGCAGAGGGCGCTGTTTGACACTTTTTGCTGGAGTCTAGTTTGGCCTGCGTCGCCTTCAAATAGGATCTTTTCAGTTGACCTGGCAGCTTACGGCCATACTACCCTGAAAATGCCCGATCTCGTCTGATCTCGGAAGCTAAGCAGGGGTGGGCCTGGTTAGTACTTGGATGGGAGACCGCCTGGGAATACCAGGTGCTGTAAGCTTTTTATGGTTTCTGCTCTTGCCTGACAGCAGAGGGCGCTGTTTGACACTTTTTGCTGGAGTCTAGTTTGGCCTGCGTCGCCTTCAAATAGGATCTTTTCAGTTGCCCTGGCAGCTTACGGCCATACTACCCTGAAAACGCCCGATCTCGTCCGATCTCGGAAGCTAAGCAGGGGTGGGCCTGGTTAGTACTTGGATGGGAGACCGCCTGGGAATACCAGGTGCTGTAAGCCTTTTATGGTTTCTGCTCTTGCCTGACAGCAGAGGGCGCTGTTTGACACTTTTTGCTGGAGTCTAGTTTGGCCTGCGTCGCCTTCAAATAGGATCTTTTCAGTTGACTTGGCTGCTTACGGCCATACTACCCTGAAAACGCCCGATCTCGGAAGCTAAGCAGGGGCGGGCCTGGTTAGTACTTGGATGGGAGACCGGCTGGGAATAACAAGTGCTGTAAGCTTTTTATGGTTTCTGCTCTTGCCTGACAGCAGAGGGCGCTGTTTGAAACTTTTTGCTGGAGTCTAGTTTGGCCTGCGTCGCCTTCAAATAGGATCTTTTCAGTTGCCTTGGCAGCTTACAGCCATACTACCCTGAAATTGCCCGATCTCGTCCGATCTCGGAAGCAAAGCAGGGGCGGGACTGGTTAGTACTTGGATGGGAGACCGCCTGGGAATACCAGGTGCTGTAAGCTTTTTATGGTTTCTGCTCTTGCCTGAAAGCAGAGGGCGCTGTTTGACACTTTTTGCTGGAGTCTAGTTTGGCCTGCGTCGCCTTCAAATAGGATCTTTTCAGTTGACTTGGCAGCTTACGGCCATACTACCCTGAAAACGCCCGATCTCGGAAGCTAAGCAGGGGCGGGCCTGGTTAGTACTTGGATGGGAGACCGGCTGGGAATAACAAGTGCTGTAAGCTTTTTATGGTTTCTGCTCTTGCCTGACAGCAGAGGGCGCTGTTTGAAACTTTTTGCTGGAGTCTAGTTTGGCCTGCGTCGCCTTCAAATAGGATCTTTTCAGTTGCCTTGGCAGCTTACAGCCATACTACCCTGAAATTGCCCGATCTCGTCCGATCTCGGAAGCAAAGCAGGGGCGGGACTGGTTAGTACTTGGATGGGAGACCGCCTGGGAATACCAGGTGCTGTAAGCTTTTTATGGTTTCTGCTCTTGCCTGAAAGCAGAGGGCGCTGTTTGACACTTTTTGCTGGAGTCTAGTTTGGCCTGCGTCGCCTTCAAATAGGAACTTTTCAGTGGCCCTGGCAGCTTACGGCCATACTACCCTGAAAACGCCCGAACTCGTCCGATCTCGGAAGCTAAGCAGGGGCGGGCCTGGTTAGTACTTGGATGGGAGACCGCCTGGGAATTCCAGGTGCTGTAAGCTTTTTATGGTTTCTGCTCTTGCCTGACAGCAGAGGGCGCTGTTTGACACTTTTTGCTGGAGTCTAGTTTGGCCTGCGTCGCCTTCAAATAGGATCTTTTCAGTTGCCCTGGCAGCTTACGGCCATACTACCCTGAAAACGCCCGATCTCGTCCGATCTCGGAAGCTAAGCAGGGGTGGGCCTGGTTAGTACTTGGATGGGAGACCGCCTGGGAATACCAGGTGCTGTAAGCCTTTTATGGTTTCTGCTCTTGCCTGACAGCAGAGGGCGCTGTTTGACACTTTTTGCTGGAGTCTAGTTTGGCCTGCGTCGCCTTCAAATAGGATCTTTTCAGTTGACTTGGCAGCTTACGGCCATACTACCCTGAAAACGCCCGATCTCGGAAGCTAAGCAGGGGCGGGCCTGGTTAGTACTTGGATGGGAGACCGGCTGGGAATAACAAGTGCTGTAAGCTTTTTATGGTTTCTGCTCTTGCCTGACAGCAGAGGGCGCTGTTTGAAACTTTTTGCTGGAGTCTAGTTTGGCCTGCGTCGCCTTCAAATACGATCTTTTCAGTTGCCTTGGCAGCTTACAGCCATACTACCCTGAAATTGCCCGATCTCGTCCGATCTCGGAAGCAAAGCAGGGGCGGGACTGGTTAGTACTTGGATGGGAGACCGCCTGGGAATACCAGGTGCTGTAAGCTTTTTATGGTTTCTGCTCTTGCCTGAAAGCAGAGGGCGCTGTTTGACACTTTTTGCTGGAGTCTAGTTTGGCCTGCGTCGCCTTCAAATAGGAACTTTTCAGTGGCCCTGGCAGCTTACGGCCATACTACCCTGAAAACGCCCGAACTCGTCCGATCTCGGAAGCTAAGCAGGGGCGGGCCTGGTTAGTACTTGGATGGGAGACCGCCTGGGAATACCAGGTGCTGTAAGCTTTTTATGGTTTCTGCTCTTGCCTGACAGCAGAGGGCGCTGTTTGACACTTTTTGCTGGAGTCTAGTTTGGCCTGCGTCGCCTTCAAATAGGATCTTTTCAGTTGCCTTGGCAGCTTACAGCCATACTACGCTGAAATTGCCCGATCTCGTCCAATCTCGGAAGCTAAGCAGGGGCGGGCCTGGTTAGTACTTGGATGGGACACCGCCTGGGAATACCAGGTGCTGTAAGCTTTTTATGGTTTCTGCTCTTGCCTGACAGCAGAGGGCGCTGTTTGACACTTTTTGCTGGAGTCTAGTTTGGCCTGCGTCGCCTTCAAATAGGATCTTTTCAGTTGCCCTGGCAGCTTACGGCCATACTACCCTGAAAACGCCCGATCTCGTCCGATCTCGGAAGCAAAGCAGGGGTGGGCCTGGTTAGTACTTGGATGGGAGACCGCCTGGGAATACCAGGTGCTGTAAGCTTTTTATGGTTTCTGCTCTTGCCTGACAGCAGAGGGCGCTGTTTGACACTTTTTGCTGGAGTCTAGTTTGGCCTGCGTCGCCTTCAAATAGGATCTTTTCAGTTGCCCTGGCAGCTTACGGCCATACTACCCTGAAAACGCCCGATCTCGTCCGATCTCGGAAGCTAAGCAGGGGCGGGCCTGGTTAGTACTTGGATGGGAGACCGCCTGGGAATACCAGGTGCTGTAAGCTTTTTATGGTTTCTGCTCTTGCCTGAAAGCAGAGGGCGCTTTTTGACACTTTTTGCTGGAGTCTAGTTTGGCCTGCGTCGCCTTCAAATAGGAACTTTTCAGTGCCCTGGCAGCTTACAGCCATACTACCCTGAAAACGCCTGAACTCGTCCGATCTCGGTAGCTAAGCAGGGGCGGGCCTGGTTAGTACTTGGATGGGAGACCGCCTGGGAATACCTGGTGCTGTAAGCTTTTTATGGTTTCTGCTCTTGCCTGAAAGCAGAGGGCGCTGTTTGACACTTTTTGCTGGATTCTAGTTTGGCCTGCGTCGCCTTCAAATAGGATCTTTTCAGTTGACCTGGCAGCTTACGGCCATACTAACCTGAAAACGCCCGATCTCGGAAGCTAAGCAGGGGCGGGCCTGGTTAGTACTTGGATGGGTGACCGCCTGGGAATACCAGGTGCTGTAAGCTTTTTATGGTTTCTGCTCTTGCCTGAAAGCAGAGGGCGCTTTTTGACACTTTTTGCTGGAGTCTAGTTTGGCCTGCGTCGCCTTCAAATAGGAACTTTTCAGTGCCCTGGCAGCTTACGGCCATACTACCCTGAAAACGCCCGAACTCGTCCGATCTCGGAAGCTAAGCAGGGGCGGGCCTGGTTAGTACTTGGATGGGAGACCGCCTGGGAATACCTGGTGCTGTAAGCTTTTTATGGTTTCTGCTCTTGCCTGACAGCAGAGGGCGCTGTTTGACACTTTTTGCTGGAGTCTAGTTTGGCCTGCGTCGCCTTCAAATAGGATCTTTTCAGTTGACCTGGCAGCTTACGGCCATACTACCCTGAAAACACCCGATCTCGTCTGATCTCGGAAGCTAAGCAGGTGTGGGCCTGGTTAGTACTTGGATGGGAGACCGCCTGGGAATACCAGGTGCTGTAAGCTTTTTATGGTTTCTGCTCTTGCCTGACAGCAGAGGGCGCTGTTTGACACTTTTTGCTGGAGTCTAGTTTGGCCTGCGTCGCCTTCAAATAGGATCTTTTCAGTTGCCCTGGCAGCTTACGGCCATACTACCCTGAAAACGCCCGATCTCGTCCGATCTCGGAAGCTAAGCAGGGGTGGGCCTGGTTAGTACTTGGATGGGAGACCGCCTGGGAATACCAGGTGCTGTAAGCCTTTTATGGTTTCTGCTCTTGCCTGACAGCAGAGGGCGCTGTTTGACACTTTTTGCTGGAGTCTAGTTTGGCCTGCGTCGCCTTCAAATAGGATCTTTTCAGTTGACTTGGCAGCTTACGGCCATACTACCCTGGAAACGCCCGATCTCGTCCGATCTCGGAAGCTAAGCAGGGGCGGGCCTGGTTAGTACTTGGATGGGAGACCGCCTGGGAATACCAGGTGCTGTAAGCTTTTTATGGTTTCTGCTCTTGCCTGAAAGCAGAGGGCGCTGTTTGACACTTTTTGCTGGATTCTAGTTTGGCCTGCGTCGCCTTCAAATAGGATCTTTTCAGTTGACCTGGCAGCTTACGGCCATACTAACCTGAAAACGCCCGATCTCGGAAGCTAAGCAGGGGCGGGCCTGGTTAGTACTTGGATGGGAGACCGCCTGGGAATACCAGGTGCTGTAAGCTTTTTATGGTTTCTGCTCTTGCCTGAAAGCAGAGGGCGCTTTTTGACACTTTTTGCTGGAGTCTAGTTTGGCCTGCGTCGCCTTCAAATAGGAACTTTTCAGTGCCCTGGCAGCTTACGGCCATACTACCCTGAAAACGCCCGAACTCGTCCGATCTCGGAAGCTAAGCAGGGGCGGGCCTGGTTAGTACTTGGATGGGAGACCGCCTGGGAATACCTGGTGCTGTAAGCTTTTTATGGTTTCTGCTCTTGCCTGACAGCAGAGGGCGCTGTTTGACACTTTTTGCTGGAGTCTAGTTTGGCCTGCGTCGCCTTCAAATAGGATCTTTTCAGTTGACCTGGCAGCTTACGGCCATACTACCCTGAAAACACCCAATCTCGTCTGATCTCGGAAGCTAAGCAGGTGTGGGCCTGGTTAGTACTTGGATGGGAGACCGCCTGGGAATACCAGGTGCTGTAAGCTTTTTATGGTTTCTGCTCTTGCCTGACAGCAGAGGGCGCTGTTTGACACTTTTTGCTGGAGTCTAGTTTGGCCTGCGTCGCCTTCAAATAGGATCTTTTCAGTTGCCCTGGCAGCTTACGGCCATACTACCCTGAAAACGCCCGATCTCGTCCGATCTCGGAAGCTAAGCAGGGGTGGGCCTGGTTAGTACTTGGATGGGAGACCGCCTGGGAATACCAGGTGCTGTAAGCCTTTTATGGTTTCTGCTCTTGCCTGACAGCAGAGGGCGCTGTTTGACACTTTTTGCTGGAGTCTAGTTTGGCCTGCGTCGCCTTCAAATAGGATCTTTTCAGTTGACTTGGCAGCTTACGGCCATACTACCCTGGAAACGCCCGATCTCGTCCGATCTCGGAAGCTAAGCAGGGGCGGGCCTGGTTAGTACTTGGATGGGAGACCGCCTGGGAATACCAGGTGCTGTAAGCTTTTTATGGTTTCTGCTCTTGCCTGAAAGCAGAGGGCACTGTTTGACACTTCTTGCTGGATTCTAGTTTGGCCTGCGTCGCCTTCAAATAGGATCTTTTCAGTTGACCTGGCAGCTTACGGCCATACTAACCTGAAAACGCCCGATCTCGGAAGCTAAGCAGGGGCGGGCCTGGTTAGTACTTGGATGGGAGACCGCCTGGGAATACCAGGTGCTGTAAGCTTTTTATGGTTTCTGCTCTTGCCTGAAAGCAGAGGGCGCTTTTTGACACTTTTTGCTGGAGTCTAGTTTGGCCTGCATCGCCTTCAAATAGGAACTTTTCAGTGCCCTGGCAGCTTACGGCCATACTACCCTGAAAACGCCCGAACTCGTCCGATCTCGGAAGCTAAGCAGGGGCGGGCCTGGTTAGTACTTGGATGGGAGACCGCCTGGGAATACCTGGTGCTGTAAGCTTTTTATGGTTTCTGCTCTTGCCTGACTGCAGAGGGCGCTGTTTGACACTTTTTGCTGGAGTCTAGTTTGGCCTGCGTCGCCTTCAAATAGGATCTTTTCAGTTGACCTGGCAGCTTACGGCCATACTACCCTGAAAATGCCCGATCTCGTCTGATCTCGGAAGCTAAGCAGGGGTGGGCCTGGTTAGTACTTGGATGGGAGACCGCCTGGGAATACCAGGTGCTGTAAGCTTTTTATGGTTTCTGCTCTTGCCTGACAGCAGAGGGCGCTGTTTGACACTTTTTGCTGGAGTCTAGTTTGGCCTGCGTCGCCTTCAAATAGGATCTTTTCAGTTGCCCTGGCAGCTTACGGCCATACTACCCTGAAAACGCCCGATCTCGTCCGATCTCGGAAGCTAAGCAGGGGTGGGCCTGGTTAGTACTTGGATGGGAGACCGCCTGGGAATACCAGGTGCTGTAAGCCTTTTATGGTTTCTGCTCTTGCCTGACAGCAGAGGGCGCTGTTTGACACTTTTTGCTGGAGTCTAGTTTGGCCTGCGTCGCCTTCAAATAGGATCTTTTCAGTTGACTTGGCTGCTTACGGCCATACTACCCTGAAAACGCCCGATCTCGGAAGCTAAGCAGGGGCGGGCCTGGTTAGTACTTGGATGGGAGACCGGCTGGGAATAACAAGTGCTGTAAGCTTTTTATGGTTTCTGCTCTTGCCTGACAGCAGAGGGCGCTGTTTGAAACTTTTTGCTGGAGTCTAGTTTGGCCTGCGTCGCCTTCAAATAGGATCTTTTCAGTTGCCTTGGCAGCTTACAGCCATACTACCCTGAAATTGCCCGATCTCGTCCGATCTCGGAAGCAAAGCAGGGGCGGGACTGGTTAGTACTTGGATGGGAGACCGCCTGGGAATACCAGGTGCTGTAAGCTTTTTATGGTTTCTGCTCTTGCCTGAAAGCAGAGGGCGCTGTTTGACACTTTTTGCTGGAGTCTAGTTTGGCCTGCGTCGCCTTCAAATAGGAACTTTTCAGTGGCCCTGGCAGCTTACGGCCATACTACCCTGAAAACGCCCGAACTCGTCCGATCTCGGAAGCTAAGCAGGGGCGGGCCTGGTTAGTACTTGGATGGGAGACCGCCTGGGAATACCAGGTGCTGTAAGCTTTTTATGGTTTCTGCTCTTGCCTGACAGCAGAGGGCGCTGTTTGACACTTTTTGCTGGAGTCTAGTTTGGCCTGCGTCGCCTTCAAATAGGATCTTTTCAGTTGCCCTGGCAGCTTACGGCCATACTACCCTGAAAACGCCCGATCTCGTCCGATCTCGGAAGCTAAGCAGGGGTGGGCCTGGTTAGTACTTGGATGGGAGACCGCCTGGGAATACCAGGTGCTGTAAGCCTTTTATGGTTTCTGCTCTTGCCTGACAGCAGAGGGCGCTGTTTGACACTTTTTGCTGGAGTCTAGTTTGGCCTGCGTCGCCTTCAAATAGGATCTTTTCAGTTGACTTGGCAGCTTACGGCCATACTACCCTGAAAACGCCCGATCTCGGAAGCTAAGCAGGGGCGGGCCTGGTTAGTACTTGGATGGGAGACCGGCTGGGAATAACAAGTGCTGTAAGCTTTTTATGGTTTCTGCTCTTGCCTGACAGCAGAGGGCGCTGTTTGAAACTTTTTGCTGGAGTCTAGTTTGGCCTGCGTCGCCTTCAAATACGATCTTTTCAGTTGCCTTGGCAGCTTACAGCCATACTACCCTGAAATTGCCCGATCTCGTCCGATCTCGGAAGCAAAGCAGGGGCGGGACTGGTTAGTACTTGGATGGGAGACCGCCTGGGAATACCAGGTGCTGTAAGCTTTTTATGGTTTCTGCTCTTGCCTGAAAGCAGAGGGCGCTGTTTGACACTTTTTGCTGGAGTCTAGTTTGGCCTGCGTCGCCTTCAAATAGGAACTTTTCAGTGGCCCTGGCAGCTTACGGCCATACTACCCTGAAAACGCCCGAACTCGTCCGATCTCGGAAGCTAAGCAGGGGCGGGCCTGGTTAGTACTTGGATGGGAGACCGCCTGGGAATACCAGGTGCTGTAAGCTTTTTATGGTTTCTGCTCTTGCCTGACAGCAGAGGGCGCTGTTTGACACTTTTTGCTGGAGTCTAGTTTGGCCTGCGTCGCCTTCAAATAGGATCTTTTCAGTTGCCTTGGCAGCTTACAGCCATACTACGCTGAAATTGCCCGATCTCGTCCAATCTCGGAAGCTAAGCAGGGGCGGGCCTGGTTAGTACTTGGATGGGACACCACGCCTGGGAATACCAGGTGCTGTAAGCTTTTTATGGTTTCTGCTCTTGCCTGACAGCAGAGGGCGCTGTTTGACACTTTTTGCTGGAGTCTAGTTTGGCCTGCGTCGCCTTCAAATAGGATCTTTTCAGTTGCCCTGGCAGCTTACGGCCATACTACCCTGAAAACGCCCGATCTCGTCCGATCTCGGAAGCAAAGCAGGGGTGGGCCTGGTTAGTACTTGGATGGGAGACCGCCTGGGAATACCAGGTGCTGTAAGCTTTTTATGGTTTCTGCTCTTGCCTGACAGCAGAGGGCGCTGTTTGACACTTTTTGCTGGAGTCTAGTTTGGCCTGCGTCGCCTTCAAATAGGATCTTTTCAGTTGCCCTGGCAGCTTACGGCCATACTACCCTGAAAACGCCCGATCTCGTCCGATCTCGGAAGCTAAGCAGGGGCGGGCCTGGTTAGTACTTGGATGGGAGACCGCCTGGGAATACCAGGTGCTGTAAGCTTTTTATGGTTTCTGCTCTTGCCTGAAAGCAGACGGCGCTTTTTGACACTTTTTGCTGGAGTCTAGTTTGGCCTGCGTCGCCTTCAAATAGGAACTTTTCAGTGCCCTGGCAGCTTACAGCCATACTACCCTGAAAACGCCTGAACTCGTCCGATCTCGGTAGCTAAGCAGGGGCGGGCCTGGTTAGTACTTGGATGGGAGACCGCCTGGGAATACCTGGTGCTGTAAGCTTTTTATGGTTTCTGCTCTTGCCTGAAAGCAGAGGGCGCTGTTTGACACTTTTTGCTGGATTCTAGTTTGGCCTGCGTCGCCTTCAAATAGGATCTTTTCAGTTGACCTGACAGCTTACGGCCATACTAACCTGAAAACGCCCGATCTCGGAAGCTAAGCAGGGGCGGGCCTGGTTAGTACTTGGATGGGTGACCGCCTGGGAATACCAGGTGCTGTAAGCTTTTTATGGTTTCTGCTCTTGCCTGAAAGCAGAGGGCGCTTTTTGACACTTTTTGCTGGAGTCTAGTTTGGCCTGCGTCGCCTTCAAATAGGAACTTTTCAGTGCCCTGGCAGCTTACGGCCATACTACCCTGAAAACGCCCGAACTCGTCCGATCTCGGAAGCTAAGCAGGGGCGGGCCTGGTTAGTACTTGGATGGGAGACCGCCTGGGAATACCTGGTGCTGTAAGCTTTTTATGGTTTCTGCTCTTGCCTGACAGCAGAGGGCGCTGTTTGACACTTTTTGCTGGAGTCTAGTTTGGCCTGCGTCGCCTTCAAATAGGATCTTTTCAGTTGACCTGGCAGCTTACGGCCATACTACCCTGAAAACACCCGATCTCGTCTGATCTCGGAAGCTAAGCAGGTGTGGGCCTGGTTAGTACTTGGATGGGAGACCGCCTGGGAATACCAGGTGCTGTAAGCTTTTTATGGTTTCTGCTCTTGCCTGACAGCAGAGGGCGCTGTTTGACACTTTTTGCTGGAGTCTAGTTTGGCCTGCGTCGCCTTCAAATAGGATCTTTTCAGTTGCCCTGGCAGCTTACGGCCATACTACCCTGAAAACGCCCGATCTCGTCCGATCTCGGAAGCTAAGCAGGGGTGGGCCTGGTTAGTACTTGGATGGGAGACCGCCTGGGAATACCAGGTGCTGTAAGCCTTTTATGGTTTCTGCTCTTGCCTGACAGCAGAGGGCGCTGTTTGACACTTTTTGCTGGAGTCTAGTTTGGCCTGCGTCGCCTTCAAATAGGATCTTTTCAGTTGACTTGGCAGCTTACGGCCATACTACCCTGGAAACGCCCGATCTCGTCCGATCTCGGAAGCTAAGCAGGGGCGGGCCTGGTTAGTACTTGGATGGGAGACCGCCTGGGAATACCAGGTGCTGTAAGCTTTTTATGGTTTCTGCTCTTGCCTGAAAGCAGAGGGCGCTGTTTGACACTTTTTGCTGGATTCTAGTTTGGCCTGCGTCGCCTTCAAATAGGATCTTTTCAGTTGACCTGGCAGCTTACGGCCATACTAACCTGAAAACGCCCGATCTCGGAAGCTAAGCAGGGGCGGGCCTGGTTAGTACTTGGATGGGAGACCGCCTGGGAATACCAGGTGCTGTAAGCTTTTTATGGTTTCTGCTCTTGCCTGAAAGCAGAGGGCGCTTTTTGACACTTTTTGCTGGAGTCTAGTTTGGCCTGCATCGCCTTCAAATAGGAACTTTTCAGTGCCCTGGCAGCTTACGGCCATACTACCCTGAAAACGCCCGAACTCGTCCGATCTCGGAAGCTAAGCAGGGGCGGGCCTGGTTAGTACTTGGATGGGAGACCGCCTGGGAATACCTGGTGCTGTAAGCTTTTTATGGTTTCTGCTCTTGCCTGACTGCAGAGGGCGCTGTTTGACACTTTTTGCTGGAGTCTAGTTTGGCCTGCGTCGCCTTCAAATAGGATCTTTTCAGTTGTCCTGGCAGCTTACGGCCATGCTACCCTGAAAACGCCCGATCTCGTCCGATCTCGGAAGCTAAGCAGGGGTGGGCCTGGTTAGTACTTGGATGGGAGACAGCCTGGGAATACCAGGTGCTGTAAGCCTTTTATGGTTTCTGCTCTTGCCTGACAGCAGAGGGCGCTGTTTGACACTTTTTGCTGGAGTCTAGTTTGGCCTGCGTCGCCTTCAAATAGGATCTTTTCAGTTGACTTGGCAGCTTACGGCCATACTACCCTGAAAACGCCCGATCTCGGAAGCTAAGCAGGGGCGGGCCTGGTTAGTACTTGGATGGGAGACCGGCTGGGAATAACAAGTGCTGTAAGCTTTTTATGGTTTCTGCTCTTGCCTGACAGCAGAGGGCGCTGTTTGAAACTTTTTGCTGGAGTCTAGTTTGGCCTGCGTCGCCTTCAAATAGGATCTTTTCAGTTGCCTTGGCAGCTTACAGCCATACTACCCTGAAATTGCCCGATCTCGTCCGATCTCGGAAGCAAAGCAGGGGCGGGACTGGTTAGTACTTGGATGGGAGACCGCCTGGGAATACCAGGTGCTGTAAGCTTTTTATGGTTTCTGCTCTTGCCTGAAAGCAGAGGGCGCTGTTTGACATTTTTTGCTGGAGTCTAGTTTGGCCTGCGTCGCCTTCAAATAGGAACTTTTCAGTGGCCCTGGCAGCTTACGGCCATACTACCCTGAAAACGCCCGAACTCGTCCGATCTCGGAAGCTAAGCAGGGGCGGGCCTGGTTAGTACTTGGATGGGAGACCGCCTGGGAATACCAGGTGCTGTAAGCTTTTTATGGTTTCTGCTCTTGCCTGACAGCAGAGGGCGCTGTTTGACACTTTTTGCTGGAGTCTAGTTTGGCCTGCGTCGCCTTCAAATAGGATCTTTTCAGTTGCCCTGGCAGCTTACGGCCATACTACCCTGAAAACGCCCGATCTCGTCCGATCTCGGAAGCTAAGCAGGGGTGGGCCTGGTTAGTACTTGGATGGGAGACGGCCTGGGAATACCAGGTGCTGTAAGCCTTTTATGGTTTCTGCTCTTGCCTGACAGCAGAGGGCGCTGTTTGACACTTTTTGCTGGAGTCTAGTTTGGCCTGCGTCGCCTTCAAATAGGATCTTTTCAGTTGACTTGGCAGCTTACGGCCATACTACCCTGAAAACGCCCGATCTCGGAAGCTAAGCAGGGGCGGGCCTGGTTAGTACTTGGATGGGAGACCGGCTGGGAATAACAAGTGCTGTAAGCTTTTTATGGTTTCTGCTCTTGCCTGACAGCAGAGGGCGCTGTTTGAAACTTTTTGCTGGAGTCTAGTTTGGCCTGCGTCGCCTTCAAATAGGATCTTTTCAGTTGCCTTGGCAGCTTACAGCCATACTACCCTGAAATTGCCCGATCTCGTCCGATCTCGGAAGCAAAGCAGGGGCGGGACTGGTTAGTACTTGGATGGGAGACCGCCTGGGAATACCAGGTGCTGTAAGCTTTTTATGGTTTCTGCTCTTGCCTGAAAGCAGAGGGCGCTGTTTGACACTTTTTGCTGGAGTCTAGTTTGGCCTGCGTCGCCTTCAAATAGGAACTTTTCAGTGGCCCTGGCAGCTTACGGCCATACTACCCTGAAAACGCCCGAACTCGTCCGATCTCGGAAGCTAAGCAGGGGCGGGCCTGGTTAGTACTTGGATGGGAGACCGCCTGGGAATACCAGGTGCTGTAAGCTTTTTATGGTTTCTGCTCTTGCCTGACAGCAGAGGGCGCTGTTTGACACTTTTTGCTGGAGTCTAGTTTGGCCTGCGTCGCCTTCAAATAGGATCTTTTCAGTTGCCTTGGCAGCTTACAGCCATACTACGCTGAAATTGCCCGATCTCGTCCAATCTCGGAAGCTAAGCAGGGGCGGGCCTGGTTAGTACTTGGATGGGACACCGCCTGGGAATACCAGGTGCTGTAAGCTTTTTATGGTTTCTGCTCTTGCCTGACAGCAGAGGGCGCTGTTTGACACTTTTTGCTGGAGTCTAGTTTGGCCTGCGTCGCCTTCAAATAGGATCTTTTCAGTTGCCCTGGCAGCTTACGGCCATACTACCCTGAAAACGCCCGATCTCGTCCGATCTCGGAAGCAAAGCAGGGGTGGGCCTGGTTAGTACTTGGATGGGAGACCGCCTGGGAATACCAGGTGCTGTAAGCTTTTTATGGTTTCTGCTCTTGCCTGACAGCAGAGGGCGCTGTTTGACACTTTTTGCTGGAGTCTAGTTTGGCCTGCGTCGCCTTCAAATAGGATCTTTTCAGTTGCCCTGGCAGCTTACGGCCATACTACCCTGAAAACGCCCGATCTCGTCCGATCTCGGAAGCTAAGCAGGGGCGGGCCTGGTTAGTACTTGGATGGGAGACCGCCTGGGAATACCAGGTGCTGTAAGCTTTTTATGGTTTCTGCTCTTGCCTGAAAGCAGAGGGCGCTTTTTGACACTTTTTGCTGGAGTCTAGTTTGGCCTGCGTCGCCTTCAAATAGGAACTTTTCAGTGCCCTGGCAGCTTACAGCCATACTACCCTGAAAACGCCTGAACTCGTCCGATCTCGGTAGCTAAGCAGGGGCGGGCCTGGTTAGTACTTGGATGGGAGACCGCCTGGGAATACCTGGTGCTGTAAGCTTTTTATGGTTTCTGCTCTTGCCTGAAAGCAGAGGGCGCTGTTTGACACTTTTTGCTGGATTCTAGTTTGGCCTGCGTCGCCTTCAAATAGGATCTTTTCAGTTGACCTGGCAGCTTACGGCCATACTAACCTGAAAACGCCCGATCTCGGAAGCTAAGCAGGGGCGGGCCTGGTTAGTACTTGGATGGGTGACCGCCTGGGAATACCAGGTGCTGTAAGCTTTTTATGGTTTCTGCTCTTGCCTGAAAGCAGAGGGCGCTTTTTGACACTTTTTGCTGGAGTCTAGTTTGGCCTGCGTCGCCTTCAAATAGGAACTTTTCAGTGCCCTGGCAGCTTACGGCCATACTACCCTGAAAACGCCCGAACTCGTCCGATCTCGGAAGCTAAGCAGGGGCGGGCCTGGTTAGTACTTGGATGGGAGACCGCCTGGGAATACCTGGTGCTGTAAGCTTTTTATGGTTTCTGCTCTTGCCTGACAGCAGAGGGCGCTGTTTGACACTTTTTGCTGGAGTCTAGTTTGGCCTGCGTCGCCTTCAAATAGGATCTTTTCAGTTGACCTGGCAGCTTACGGCCATACTACCCTGAAAACACCCGATCTCGTCTGATCTCGGAAGCTAAGCAGGTGTGGGCCTGGTTAGTACTTGGATGGGAGACCGCCTGGGAATACCAGGTGCTGTAAGCTTTTTATGGTTTCTGCTCTTGCCTGACAGCAGAGGGCGCTGTTTGACACTTTTTGCTGGAGTCTAGTTTGGCCTGCGTCGCCTTCAAATAGGATCTTTTCAGTTGCCCTGGCAGCTTACGGCCATACTACCCTGAAAACGCCCGATCTCGTCCGATCTCGGAAGCTAAGCAGGGGTGGGCCTGGTTAGTACTTGGATGGGAGACCGCCTGGGAATACCAGGTGCTGTAAGCCTTTTATGGTTTCTGCTCTTGCCTGACAGCAGAGGGCGCTGTTTGACACTTTTTGCTGGAGTCTAGTTTGGCCTGCGTCGCCTTCAAATAGGATCTTTTCAGTTGACTTGGCAGCTTACGGCCATACTAACCTGAAAACGCCCGATCTCGGAAGCTAAGCAGGGGCGGGCCTGGTTAGTACTTGGATGGGAGACCGCCTGGGAATACCAGGTGCTGTAAGCTTTTTATGGTTTCTGCTCTTGCCTGAAAGCAGAGGGCGCTTTTTGACACTTTTTGCTGGAGTCTAGTTTGGCCTGCATCGCCTTCAAATAGGAACTTTTCAGTGCCCTGGCAGCTTACGGCCATACTACCCTGAAAACGCCCGAACTCGTCCGATCTCGGAAGCTAAGCAGGGGCGGGCCTGGTTAGTACTTGGATGGGAGACCGCCTGGGAATACCTGGTGCTGTAAGCTTTTTATGGTTTCTGCTCTTGCCTGACTGCAGAGGGCGCTGTTTGACACTTTTTGCTGGAGTCTAGTTTGGCCTGCGTCGCCTTCAAATAGGATCTTTTCAGTTGACCTGGCAGCTTACGGCCATACTACCCTGAAAATGCCCGATCTCGTCTGATCTCGGAAGCTAAGCAGGGGTGGGCCTGGTTAGTACTTGGATGGGAGACCGCCTGGGAATACCAGGTGCTGTAAGCTTTTTATGGTTTCTGCTCTTGCCTGACAGCAGAGGGCGCTGTTTGACACTTTTTGCTGGAGTCTAGTTTGGCCTGCGTCGCCTTCAAATAGGATCTTTTCAGTTGCCCTGGCAGCTTACGGCCATACTACCCTGAAAACGCCCGATCTCGTCCGATCTCGGAAGCTAAGCAGGGGTGGGCCTGGTTAGTACTTGGATGGGAGACCGCCTGGGAATACCAGGTGCTGTAAGCCTTTTATGGTTTCTGCTCTTGCCTGACAGCAGAGGGCGCTGTTTGACACTTTTTGCTGGAGTCTAGTTTGGCCTGCGTCGCCTTCAAATAGGATCTTTTCAGTTGACTTGGCAGCTTACGGCCATACTACCCTGAAAACGCCCGATCTCGGAAGCTAAGCAGGGGCGGGCCTGGTTAGTACTTGGATGGGAGACCGGCTGGGAATAACAAGTGCTGTAAGCTTTTTATGGTTTCTGCTCTTGCCTGACAGCAGAGGGCGCTGTTTGAAACTTTTTGCTGGAGTCTAGTTTGGCCTGCGTCGCCTTCAAATAGGATCTTTTCAGTTGCCTTGGCAGCTTACAGCCATACTACCCTGAAATTGCCCGATCTCGTCCGATCTCGGAAGCAAAGCAGGGGCGGGACTGGTTAGTACTTGGATGGGAGACCGCCTGGGAATACCAGGTGCTGTAAGCTTTTTATGGTTTCTGCTCTTGCCTGAAAGCAGAGGGCGCTGTTTGACACTTTTTGCTGGAGTCTAGTTTGGCCTGCGTCGCCTTCAAATAGGAACTTTTCAGTGGCCCTGGCAGCTTACGGCCATACTACCCTGAAAACGCCCGAACTCGTCCGATCTCGGAAGCTAAGCAGGGGCGGGCCTGGTTAGTACTTGGATGGGAGACCGCCTGGGAATACCAGGTGCTGTAAGCTTTTTATGGTTTCTGCTCTTGCCTGACAGCAGAGGGCGCTGTTTGACACTTTTTGCTGGAGTCTAGTTTGGCCTGCGTCGCCTTCAAATAGGATCTTTTCAGTTGCCTTGGCAGCTTACAGCCATACTACGCTGAAATTGCCCGATCTCGTCCAATCTCGGAAGCTAAGCAGGGGCGGGCCTGGTTAGTACTTGGATGGGACACCGCCTGGGAATACCAGGTGCTGTAAGCTTTTTATGGTTTCTGCTCTTGCCTGACAGCAGAGGGCGCTGTTTGACACTTTTTGCTGGAGTCTAGTTTGGCCTGCGTCGCCTTCAAATAGGATCTTTTCAGTTGCCCTGGCAGCTTACGGCCATACTACCCTGAAAACGCCCGATCTCGTCCGATCTCGGAAGCAAAGCAGGGGTGGGCCTGGTTAGTACTTGGATGGGAGACCGCCTGGGAATACCAGGTGCTGTAAGCATTTTATGGTTTCTGCTCTTGCCTGACAGCAGAGGGCGCTGTTTGACACTTTTTGCTGGAGTCTAGTTTGGCCTGCGTCGCCTTCAAATAGGATCTTTTCAGTTGCCCTGGCAGCTTACGTCCATACTACCCTGAAAACGCCCGATCTCGTCCGATCTCGGAAGCTAAGCAGGGGCGGGCCTGGTTAGTACTTGGATGGGAGACCGCCTGGGAATACCAGGTGCTGTAAGCTTTTTATGGTTTCTGCTCTTGCCTGAAAGCAGAGGGCGCTTTTTGACACTTTTTGCTGGAGTCTAGTTTGGCCTGCGTCGCCTTCAAATAGGAACTTTTCAGTGCCCTGGCAGCTTACGGCCATACTACCCTGAAAACGCCTGAACTTGTCCGATCTCGGTAGCTAAGCAGGGGCGGGCCTGGTTAGTACTTGGATGGGAGACCGCCTGGGAATACCTGGTGCTGTAAACTTTTTATGGTTTCTGCTCTTGCCTGACAGCAGAGGGCGCTGTTTGACAGTTTTTGCTGGAGTCTAGTTTGGCCTGCGTCGCCTTCAAATAGGATCTTTTCAGTTGACCTGGCAGCTTACGGCCATACTACCCTGAAAACGCCCCATCTCGTCTGATCTTGGAAGCTAAGCAGGGGTGTGCCTGGTTAGTACTTGGATGGGAGACCGCCTGGGAATACCAGGTGCTGTAAGCTTTTTATGGTTTCTGCTCTTGCCTGACAGCAGAGGGCGCTGTTTGACACTTTTTGCTGGAGTCTAGTTTGGCCTGCGTCGCCTTCAAATAGGATCTTTTCAGTTGACTTGGCAGCTTACGGCCATACTACCCTGAAAACGCCCGATCTCGGAAGCTAAGCAGGGGCGGGCCTGGTTAGTACTTGGATGGGAGACCGGCTGGGAATAACAGGTGCTGTAAGCTTTTTATGGTTTCTGCTCTTGCCTGACAGCAGAGGGCGCTGTTTGACACTTTTTGCTGGAGTCTAGTTTGGCCTGCGTCGCCTTCAAATAGGATCTTTTCAGTTGACCTGGCAGCTTACGGCCATACTACCCTGAAAACGCCCGATCTCGGAAGCTAAGCAGGGGCGGGCCTGGTTAGTACTTGGATGGGAGACCGCCTGGGAATACCAGGTGCTGTAAGCTTTTTATGGTTTCTGCTCTTGCCTGACAGCAGAGGGCGCTGTTTGACACTTTTTGCTGGAGTCTAGTTTGGCCTGCGTCGCCTTCAAATAGGATCTTTTCAGTGGACCTGGCAGCTTACGTCCATACTACCCTGAAAACGCCCGATCTCGGAAGCTAAGCAGGGGCGGGCCTGGTTAGTACTTGGATGGGAGACCGCCTGGGAATACCAGGTGCTGTAAGCTTTTTATGGTTTCTGCTCTTGCCTGACAGCAGAGGGCGCTGTTTGACACTTTTTGCTGGAGTCTAGTTTTGCCTGCGTCGCCTTCAAATAGGATCTTTTCAGTTGCCCTGGCAGCTTACGGCCATACTACCCTGAAAACGCCCGAACTCGTCCGATCTCGGTAGCTAAGCAGGGGCGGGCCTGGTTAGTACTTGGATGGGAGACCGCCTGGGAATACCTGGTGCTGTAAGCTTTTTATGGTTTCTGCTCTTGCCTGACAGCAGAGGGCGCTGTTTGACAGTTTTTGCTGGAGTCTAGTTTGGCCTGCGTCGCCTTCAAATAGGATCTTTTCAGTTGACCTGGCAGCTTACGGCCATACTACCCTGAAAACGCCCGATCTCGTCTGATCTCGGAAGCTAAGCAGGGGTGTGCCTGGTTAGTACATGGATGGGAGACCGCCTGGGAATACCAGGTGCTGTAAGCTTTTTATGGTTTCTGCTCTTGCCTGACAGCAGAGGGCGCTGTTTGACACTTTTTGCTGGAGTCTAGTTTGGCCTGCGTCACCTTCAAATAGGATCTTTTCAGTTGACCTGGCAGCTTACGGCCATACTACCCTGAAAACGCCCGATCTCGGAAGCTAAGCAGGGGCGGGCCTGGTTAGTACTTGGATGGGAGACCGCCTGGGAATACCAGGTGCTGTAAGCTTTTTATGGTTTCTGCTCTTGCCTGACAGCAGAGGGCGCTGTTTGACACTTTTTGCTGGAGTCTAGTTTGGCCTGCGTCGCCTTCAAATAGGATCTTTTCAGTTGACCTGGCAGCTTACGGCCATACTACCCTGAAAACGCCCGATCTCATCCGATCTCGGAAGCTAAGCAGGGGTGGGCCTGGTTAGTACTTGGATGGGAGACCGCCTGGGAATACCAGGTGCTGTAAGCTTTTTATGGTTTCTGCTCTTGCCTGACAGCAGAGGGCGCTGTTTGACACTTTTTGCTGGAGTCTAGTTTGGCCTGCGTCGCCTTCAAATAGGATCTTTTCAGTTGCCCTGGCAGCTTACGGCCATACTACCCTGAAAACGCCCGATCTCGTCCGATCTCGGAAGCTAAGCAGGGATGGGCCTGGTTAGTACTTGGATGGGAGACCGCCTGGGAATACCAGGTGCTGTAAGCTTTTTATGGTTTCTGCTCTTGCCTGACAGCAGAGGGCGCTGTTTGACACTTTTTGCTGGAGTCTAGTTTGGCCTGCGTCGCCTTCAAATAGGATCTTTTCAGTTGCCCTGGCAGCTTACGGCCATACTACCCTGAAAACGCCCGATCTCGTCCGATCTCGGAAGCTAAGCAGGGGCGGGCCTGGTTAGTACTTGGATGGGAGACCGCCTGGGAATACCAGGTGCTGTAAGCTTTTTATGGTTTCTGCTCTTGCCTGAAAGCAGAGGGCGCTTTTTGACACTTTTTGCTGGAGTCTAGTTTGGCCTGCGTCGCCTTCAAATAGGAACTTTTCAGTGCCCTGGCAGCTTACGGCCATACTACCCTGAAAACGCCCGAACTCGTCCGATCTCGGTAGCTAAGCAGGGGCGGGCCTGGTTAGTACTTGGATGGGAGACCGCCTGGGAATACCTGGTGCTGTAAGCTTTTTATGGTTTCTGCTCTTGCCTGACAGCAGAGGGCGCTGTTTGACACTTTTTGCTGGAGTCTAGTTTGGCCTGCGTCGCCTTCAAATAGGATCTTTTCAGTTGACCTGGCAGCTTACGGCCATACTACCCTGAAAACACCCGATCTCGTCTGATCTCGGAAGCTAAGCAGGTGTGGGCCTGGTTAGTACTTGGATGGGAGACCGCCTGGGAATACCAGGTGCTGTAAGCTTTTTATGGTTTCTGCTCTTGCCTGACAGCAGAGGGCGCTGTTTGACACTTTTTGCTGGAGTCTAGTTTGGCCTGCGTCGCCTTCAAATAGGATCTTTTCAGTTGCCCTGGCAGCTTACGGCCATACTACCCTGAAAACGCCCGATCTCGTCCGATCTCGGAAGCTAAGCAGGGGTGGGCCTGGTTAGTACTTGGATGGGAGACCGCCTGGGAATACCAGGTGCTGTAAGCCTTTTATGGTTTCTGCTCTTGCCTGACAGCAGAGGGCGCTGTTTGACACTTTTTGCTGGAGTCTAGTTTGGCCTGCGTCGCCTTCAAATAGGATCTTTTCAGTTGACTTGGCAGCTTACGGCCATACTACCCTGGAAACGCCCGATCTCGTCCGATCTCGGAAGCTAAGCAGGGGCGGGCCTGGTTAGTACTTGGATGGGAGACCGCCTGGGAATACCAGGTGCTGTAAGCTTTTTATGGTTTCTGCTCTTGCCTGAAAGCAGAGGGCGCTGTTTGACACTTTTTGCTGGATTCTAGTTTGGCCTGCGTCGCCTTCAAATAGGATCTTTTCAGTTGACCTGGCAGCTTACGGCCATACTAACCTGAAAACGCCCGATCTCGGAAGCTAAGCAGGGGCGGGCCTGGTTAGTACTTGGATGGGAGACCGCCTGGGAATACCAGGTGCTGTAAGCTTTTTATGGTTTCTGCTCTTGCCTGAAAGCAGAGGGCGCTTTTTGACACTTTTTGCTGGAGTCTAGTTTGGCCTGCATCGCCTTCAAATAGGAACTTTTCAGTGCCCTGGCAGCTTACGGCCATACTACCCTGAAAACGCCCGAACTCGTCCGATCTCGGAAGCTAAGCAGGGGCGGGCCTGGTTAGTACTTGGATGGGAGACCGCCTGGGAATACCTGGTGCTGTAAGCTTTTTATGGTTTCTGCTCTTGCCTGACTGCAGAGGGCGCTGTTTGACACTTTTTGCTGGAGTCTAGTTTGGCCTGCGTCGCCTTCAAATAGGATCTTTTCAGTTGACCTGGCAGTTTACGGCCATACTACCCTGAAAATGCCCGATCTCGTCTGATCTCGGAAGCTAAGCAGGGGTGGGCCTGGTTAGTACTTGGATGGGAGACCGCCTGGGAATACCAGGTGCTGTAAGCTTTTTATGGTTTCTGCTCTTGCCTGACAGCAGAGGGCGCTGTTTGACACTTTTTGCTGGAGTCTAGTTTGGCCTGCGTCGCCTTCAAATAGGATCTTTTCAGTTGCCCTGGCAGCTTACGGCCATACTACCCTGAAAACGCCCGATCTCGTCCGATCTCGGAAGCTAAGCAGGGGTGGGCCTGGTTAGTACTTGGATGGGAGACCGCCTGGGAATACCAGGTGCTGTAAGCCTTTTATGGTTTCTGCTCTTGCCTGACAGCAGAGGGCGCTGTTTGACACTTTTTGCTGGAGTCTAGTTTGGCCTGCGTCGCCTTCAAATAGGATCTTTTCAGTTGACTTGGCAGCTTACGGCCATACTACCCTGAAAACGCCCCATCTCGGAAGCTAAGCAGGGGCGGGCCTGGTTAGTACTTGGATGGGAGACCGGCTGGGAATAACAAGTGCTGTAAGCTTTTTATGGTTTCTGCTCTTGCCTGACAGCAGAGGGCGCTGTTTGAAACTTTTTGCTGGAGTCTAGTTTGGCCTGCGTCGCCTTCAAATAGGATCTTTTCAGTTGCCTTGGCAGCTTACAGCCATACTACCCTGAAATTGCCCGATCTCGTCCGATCTCGGAAGCAAAGCAGGGGCGGGACTGGTTAGTACTTGGATGGGAGACCGCCTGGGAATACCAGGTGCTGTAAGCTTTTTATGGTTTCTGCTCTTGCCTGAAAGCAGAGGGCGCTGTTTGACACTTTTTGCTGGAGTCTAGTTTGGCCTGCGTCGCCTTCAAATAGGAACTTTTCAGTGGCCCTGGCAGCTTACGGCCATACTACCCTGAAAACGCCCGAACTCGTCCGATCTCGGAAGCTAAGCAGGGGCGGGCCTGGTTAGCACTTGGATGGGAGACCGCCAGGGAATACCAGGTGCTGTAAGCTTTTTATGGTTTCTGCTCTTGCCTGACAGCAGAGGGCGCTGTTTGACACTTTTTGCTGGAGTCTAGTTTGGCCTGCGTCGCCTTCAAATAGGATCTTTTCAGTTGCCTTGGCAGCTTACAGCCATACTACGCTGAAATTGCCCGATCTCGTCCAATCTCGGAAGCTAAGCAGGGGCGGGCCTGGTTAGTACTTGGATGGGACACCGCCTGGGAATACCAGGTGCTGTAAGCTTTTTATGGTTTCTGCTCTTGCCTGACAGCAGAGGGCGCTGTTTGACACTTTTTGCTGGAGTCTAGTTTGGCCTGCGTCGCCTTCAAATAGGATCTTTTCAGTTGCCCTGGCAGCTTACGGCCATACTACCCTGAAAACGCCCGATCTCGTCCGATCTCGGAAGCAAAGCAGGGGTGGGCCTGGTTAGTACTTGGATGGGAGACCGCCTGGGAATACCAGGTGCTGTAAGCATTTTATGGTTTCTGCTCTTGCCTGACAGCAGAGGGCGCTGTTTGACACTTTTTGCTGGAGTCTAGTTTGGCCTGCGTCGCCTTCAAATAGGATCTTTTCAGTTGCCCTGGCAGCTTACGGCCATACTACCCTGAAAACGCCCGATCTCGTCCGATCTCGGAAGCTAAGCAGGGGCGGGCCTGGTTAGTACTTGGGTGGGAGACCGCCTGGGAATACCAGGTGCTGTAAGCTTTTTATGGTTTCTGCTCTTGCCTGAAAGCAGAGGGCGCTTTTTGACACTTTTTGCTGGAGTCTAGTTTGGCCTGCGTCGCCTTCAAATAGGAACTTTTCAGTGCCCTGGCAGCTTACGGCCATACTACCCTGAAAACGCCTGAACTTGTCCGATCTCGGTAGCTAAGCAGGGGCGGGCCTGGTTAGTACTTGGATGGGAGACCGCCTGGGAATACCTGGTGCTGTAAGCTTTTTATGGTTTCTGCTCTTGCCTGACAGCAGAGGGCGCTGTTTGACAGTTTTTGCTGGAGTCTAGTTTGGCCTGCGTCGCCTTCAAATAGGATCTTTTCAGTTGACCTGGCAGCTTACGGCCATACTACCCTGAAAACGCCCCATCTCGTCTGATCTCGGAAGCTAAGCAGGGGTGTGCCTGGTTAGTACTTGGATGGGAGACCGCCTGGGAATACCAGGTGCTGTAAGCTTTTTATGGTTTCTGCTCTTGCCTGACAGCAGAGGGCGCTGTTTGACACTTTTTGCTGGAGTCTAGTTTGGCCTGCGTCGCCTTCAAATAGGATCTTTTCAGTTGACTTGGCAGCTTACGGCCATACTACCCTGAAAACGCCCGATCTCGGAAGCTAAGCAGGGGCGGGCCTGGTTAGTACTTGGATGGGAGACCGGCTGGGAATAACAGGTGCTGTAAGCTTTTTATGGTTTCTGCTCTTGCCTGACAGCAGAGGGCGCTGTTTGACACTTTTTGCTGGAGTCTAGTTTGGCCTGCGTCGCCTTCAAATAGGATCTTTTCAGTTGACCTGGCAGCTTACGGCCATACTACCCTGAAAACGCCCGATCTCGGAAGCTAAGCAGGGGCGGGCCTGGTTAGTACTTGGATGGGAGACCGCCTGGGAATACCAGGTGCTGTAAGCTTTTTATGGTTTCTGCTCTTGCCTGACAGCAGAGGGCGCTGTTTGACACTTTTTGCTGGAGTCTAGTTTGGCCTGCGTCGCCTTCAAATAGGATCTTTTCAGTGGACCTGGCAGCTTACGTCCATACTACCCTGAAAACGCCCGATCTCGGAAGCTAAGCAGGGGCGGGCCTGGTTAGTACTTGGATGGGAGACCGCCTGGGAATACCAGGTGCTGTAAGCTTTTTATGGTTTCTGCTCTTGCCTGACAGCAGAGGGCGCTGTTTGACACTTTTTGCTGGAGTCTAGTTTTGCCTGCGTCGCCTTCAAATAGGATCTTTTCAGTTGCCCTGGCAGCTTACGGCCATACTACCCTGAAAACGCCCGAACTCGTCCGATCTCGGTAGCTAAGCAGGGGCGGGCCTGGTTAGTACTTGGATGGGAGACCGCCTGGGAATACCTGGTGCTGTAAGCTTTTTATGGTTTCTGCTCTTGCCTGACAGCAGAGGGCGCTGTTTGACAGTTTTTGCTGGAGTCTAGTTTGGCCTGCGTCGCCTTCAAATAGGATCTTTTCAGTTGACCTGGCAGCTTACGGCCATACTACCCTGAAAACGCCCGATCTCGTCTGATCTCGGAAGCTAAGCAGGGGTGTGCCTGGTTAGTACATGGATGGGAGACCGCCTGGGAATACCAGGTGCTGTAAGCTTTTTATGGTTTCTGCTCTTGCCTGACAGCAGAGGGCGCTGTTTGACACTTTTTGCTGGAGTCTAGTTTGGCCTGCGTCGCCTTCAAATAGGATCTTTTCAGTTGACCTGGCAGCTTACGGCCATACTACCCTGAAAACGCCCGATCTCGGAAGCTAAGCAGGGGCGGGCCTGGTTAGTACTTGGATGGGAGACCGCCTGGGAATACCAGGTGCTGTAAGCTTTTTATGGTTTCTGCTCTTGCCTGACAGCAGAGGGCGCTGTTTGACACTTTTTGCTGGAGTCTAGTTTGGCCTGCGTCGCCTTCAAATAGGATCTTTTCAGTTGACCTGGCAGCTTACGGCCATACTACCCTGAAAACGCCCGATCTCATCCGATCTCGGAAGCTAAGCAGGGGTGGGCCTGGTTAGTACTTGGATGGGAGACCGCCTGGGAATACCAGGTGCTGTAAGCTTTTTATGGTTTCTGCTCTTGCCTGACAGCAGAGGGCGCTGTTTGACACTTTTTGCTGGAGTCTAGTTTGGCCTGCGTCGCCTTCAAATAGGATCTTTTCAGTTGCCCTGGCAGCTTACGGCCATACTACCCTGAAAACGCCCGATCTCGTCCGATCTCGGAAGCTAAGCAGGGATGGGCCTGGTTAGTACTTGGATGGGAGACCGCCTGGGAATACCAGGTGCTGTAAGCTTTTTATGGTTTCTGCTCTTGCCTGACAGCAGAGGGCGCTGTTTGACACTTTTTGCTGGAGTCTAGTTTGGCCTGCGTCGCCTTCAAATAGGATCTTTTCAGTTGCCCTGGCAGCTTACGGCCATACTACCCTGAAAACGCCCGATCTCGTCCGATCTCGGAAGCTAAGCAGGGGCGGGCCTGGTTAGTACTTGGATGGGAGACCGCCTGGGAATACCAGGTGCTGTAAGCTTTTTATGGTTTCTGCTCTTGCCTGAAAGCAGAGGGCGCTTTTTGACACTTTTTGCTGGAGTCTAGTTTGGCCTGCGTCGCCTTCAAATAGGAACTTTTCAGTGCCCTGGCAGCTTACGGCCATACTACCCTGAAAACGCCCGAACTCGTCCGATCTCGGTAGCTAAGCAGGGGCGGGCCTGGTTAGTACTTGGATGGGAGACCGCCTGGGAATACCTGGTGCTGTAAGCTTTTTATGGTTTCTGCTCTTGCCTGACAGCAGAGGGCGCTGTTTGACAGTTTTTGCTGGAGTCTAGTTTGGCCTGCGTCGCCTTCAAATAGGATCTTTTCAGTTGACCTGGCAGCTTACGGCCATACTACCCTGAAAACGCCCGATCTCGTCTGATCTCGGAAGCTAAGCAGGGGTGTGCCTGGTTAGTACTTGGATGGGAGACCGCCTGGGAATACCAGGTGCTGTAAGCTTTTTATGGTTTCTGCTCTTGCCTGACAGCAGAGGGCGCTGTTTGACACTTTTTGCTGGAGTCTAGTTTGGCCTGCGTCGCCTTCAAATAGGATCTTTTCAGTTGACCTGGCAGCTTACGGCCATACTACCCTGAAAACGCCCGATCTCGTCCGATCTCGGAAGCTAAGCAGGGGTGGGCCTGGTTAGTACTTGGATGGGAGACCGCCTGGGAATACCAGGTGCTGTAAGCCTTTTATGGTTTCTGCTCTTGCCTGACAGCAGAGGGCGCTGTTTGACACTTTTTGCTGGAGTCTAGTTTGGCCTGCGTCGCCTTCAAATAGGATCTTTTCAGTTGACTTGGCAGCTTACGGCCATACTACCCTGAAAACGCCCGATCTCGGAAGCTAAGCAGGGGCGGGCCTGGTTAGTACTTGGATGGGAGACCGGCTGGGAATAACAAGTGCTGTAAGCTTTTTATGGTTTCTGCTCTTGCCTGACAGCAGAGGGCGCTGTTTGAAACTTTTTGCTGGAGTCTAGTTTGGCCTGCGTCGCCTTCAAATAGGATCTTTTCAGTTGCCTTGGCAGCTTACAGCCATACTACCCTGAAATTGCCCGATCTCGTCCGATCTCGGAAGCAAAGCAGGGGCGGGACTGGTTAGTACTTGGATGGGAGACCGCCTGGGAATACCAGGTGCTGTAAGCTTTTTATGGTTTCTGCTCTTGCCTGAAAGCAGAGGGCGCTGTTTGACACTTTTTGCTGGAGTCTAGTTTGGCCTGCGTCGCCTTCAAATAGGAACTTTTCAGTGGCCCTGGCAGCTTACGGCCATACTACCCTGAAAACGCCCGAACTCGTCCGATCTCGGAAGCTAAGCAGGGGCGGGCCTGGTTAGTACTTGGATGGGAGACCGCCTGGGAATACCAGGTGCTGTAAGTTTTTTATGGTTTCTGCTCTTGCCTGACAGCAGAGGGCGCTGTTTGACACTTTTTGCTGGATTCTAGTTTGGCCTGCGTCGCCTTCAAATAGGATCTTTTCAGTTGACCTGGCAGCTTACGGCCATACTACCCTGAAAACGCCCGATCTCATCCGATCTCGGAAGCTAAGCAGGGGCGGGCCTGGTTAGTACTTGGATGGGAGACCGCCTGGGACTACCAGGTGCTGTAAGCTTTTTATGGTTTCTGCTTTTGCCTGACAGCAGAGGGCGCTGTTTGACATGTTTTGCTGGAGTCTAGTTTGGCCTGCGTCACCTTCAAATAGGATCTTTTCAGTTGCCCTGGCAGCTTACGGCCATACTACCCTGAAAACGCCCGATCTCGTCTGATCTCGGAAGCTAAGCAGGGGCGGGCCTGGTTAGTACTTGGATGGGAGACCGCCTGGGAAAACCAGGTGCTGTAAGCTTTTTATGGTTTCTGCTCTTGCCTGACAGCAAAGGGCGCTGTTTG
>NC_080467.1:23017724-23020224 GCF_030265055.1 Doryrhamphus excisus | reverse complement strand
TCGTCCGATCTCGGAAGCTAAGCAGGGGCGGGCCTGGTTAGTACTTGGATGGGAGACCGCCTGGGAATACCAGGTGCTGTGAGCTTTTTATGGTTTCTGCTCTTGCCTGACAGCAGAGGGCGCTGTTTTGACATTTTTTGCTGGAGTCTAGATTGGCCTGCGTCGCCTTCAAATAGGATCTTTTCAGTTGATCTGGCAGCTTACGGCCATACTACCCTGAAAACGCCCGATCTCGTCAGATCTCGGAAGCAAAGCAGGGGCGGGCCTGGTTAGTACTTGGATGGGAGACCGCCTGGGAATACCAGGTGCTGTAAGCTTTTTATGGTCCCTGCTCTTGCCTGACAGCAAAGGGCGCTGTTTGACACTTTTTGCCAGAGTCTAGTTTGGCCTGCGTCACCTTCAAATAGGATCTTTTCAGTTGAACTGGCAGCTTACGGCCATACTACCCTGAAAACGCCCGATCTTGTCCGATCTCGGAAGCTAAGCAGGGGCGGGCCTGGCTAGGACTTGGATGGGAGACCGCCTGGGAATACCAGGTGCTGTAAGCTTTTTATGGTTTCTGCTATTGCCTGACAGCAGAGGGCGCTGTTTGACACTTTTTGCTGGAGTCTAGTTTGGCCTGCGTCACCTTCAAATAGGATCTTTTCAGTTGGCCTGGCAGCTTACGGCCATACTACCCTGAAAGCGCCCGATCTCGCCCGATCTCGTCCGATCTCGGAAGCTAAGCAGGGGCGGGCCTGGTTAGTACTTGGATGGGAGACCGCCTGGGAATACCAGGTGCTGTGAGCTTTTTATGGTTTCTGCTCTTGCCTGACAGCAGAGGGCGCTGTTTTGACATTTTTTGCTGGAGTCTAGATTGGCCTGCGTCGCCTTCAAATAGGATCTTTTCAGTTGATCTGGCAGCTTACGGCCATACTACCCTGAAAACGCCCGATCTCGTCAGATCTCGGAAGCAAAGCAGGGGCGGGCCTGGTTAGTACTTGGATGGGAGACCGCCTGGGAATACCAGGTGCTGTAAGCTTTTTATGGTTTCTGCTCTTGCCTGACAGCAGAGGGCGCTGTTTGACACTTTTTGCTGGAGTCTAGTTTGGCCTGCGTCTTCTTCAAATAGGATCTTTTCAGTTGCCCTGGCAGCTTACGGCCATACTACCCTGAAAACGCCTGATCTCGGAAGCTAAGCAGGGGTGGGCCTGGTTAGTACTTGGATGGGAGACCCCCTGGGAATACCAGGTGCTGTAAGCCTTTTATGGTTTCTGCTCTTGCCTGACAGCAGAGGGCGCTGTTTGACACTTTTTGCTGGAGTCTAGTTTGGCCTGCGTTGCCTTCAAATAAGATTTTTTCAGTTGTCCTTAAAGCTTACGGCCATACTACCCTGAAAACGCTCAATCTCGTCCGATCTCGTCCGATCTCGGAAGCTAAGCAGGGGCGGGCCTGGTTAGTACTTGGATGGGTGACCGCCTGGGAATACCAGGTGCTGTAAGCTTTTTATGGTTTCTGCTCTTGCCTGACAGCAGAGGGCGCTGTTTGACACTTTTTGCTGGAGTCTAGTTTGGTCTGCGTCGCCTTCAAATAGGATCTTTTCAGTTGACCTGTCAGCTTACGGCCATACTACCTTCAAAACGCCCAATCTCGTCCAATCTCGGAAGCTAAGCAGGGGCGGGCCTGGTTAGTACTTGGGTGGGAGACCGCCTGGGAATACCAGGTGCTGTAAGCTTTTTATGGTTTCTGCTCTTGCCTGACAGCAGAGGGCGCTGTTTGACACTTTTTGCTGGAGTCTAGTTTGGCCTGCGTCGCCTTCAAATAGGATCTTTTCAGTTGACCTGGCAGCTTACGGCTATACTACCCTGAAAACGCCCGATCTCGGAAGCTAAGCAGGGGCGGGCCTGGTTAGTACTTGGATGGGAGACCGCCTGGGAATACCAGGTGCTGTAAGCTTTTTATGGTCCCTGCTCTTGCCTGACAGCAAAGGGCGCTGTTTGACACTTTTTGCCAGAGTCTAGTTTGGCCTGCGTCACCTTCAAATAGGATCTTTTCAGTTGAACTGGCAGCTTACGGCCATACTACCCTGAAAACGCCCGATCTCGTCCGATCTCGGAAGCTAAGCAGGGGCGGGCCTGGCTAGGACTTGGATGGGAGACCGCCTGGGAATACCAGGTGCTGTAAGCTTTTTATGGTTTCTGTTATTGCCTGACAGCAGAGGGCGCTGTTTGACACTTTTTGCTGGAATCTAGTTTGGCCTGCGTCACCTTCAAATAGGATCTTTTCAGTTGGCCTGGCAGCTTACGGCCATACTACCCTGAAAGCGCCCGATCTCGCCCGATCTCGTCCGATCTCGGAAGCTAAGCAGGGGCGGGCCTGGTTAGTACTTGGATGGGAGACCGCCTGGGAATACCAGGTGCTGTGAGCTTTTTATGGTTTCTGCTCTTGCCTGACAGCAGAGGGCGCTGTTTTGACATTTTTTGCTGGAGTCTAGATTGGCCTGCGTCGCCTTCAAATAGGA
>NC_080467.1:22995224-22997724 GCF_030265055.1 Doryrhamphus excisus | reverse complement strand
GGATGGGAGACCGCCTGGGAATACCAGGTGCTGCAAGCCTTTATGGTTTCTGCTCTTGCCTGACAGCAGAGGGCGCTGTTTGACACTTTTTGCTGGAGTCTAGTTTGGCCTGCGTCGCCTTCAAATAGGATCTTTTCAGTTGACCTGGCAGCTTACGGCCATACTACCCTGAAAACGCCCGATCTCGGAAGCTAAGCAGGGGCGGGCCTGGTTAGTACTTGGATGGGAGACCGCCTGGGAATACCAGGTGCTGTAAGCTTTTTATGGTTTCTGCTCTTGCCTGACAGCAGAGGGCGCTGTTTGACACTTTTTGCTGGAGTCTAGTTTGGCCTGCGTCGCCTTCAAATAAGATCTTTTCAGTAGTCCTGGCAGCTTACGGCCATACTACCCTGAAAACGCCCGATCTCGGAAGCTAAGCAGGGGCGGGCCTGGTTAGTACTTGGATGGGAGACCACCTGGGAATACCAGGTGCTGTAAGCCTTTATGGTTTCTGCTCTTGCCTGACAGCAGAGGGCGCTGTTTGACACTTTTTGCTGGAGTCTAGTTTGGCCTGCGTCGCCTTCAAATAAGATCTTTTCAGTAGTCCTGGCAGCTTACGGCCATACTACCCTGAAAACGCCCGATCTCGGAAGCTAAGCAGGGGCGGGCCTGGTTAGTACTTGGATAATAATAATAATAATACATTTTATTTAAAAGCGCCTTTCAGGACACCCAAGGTCGCTGTACAGAAGATAAGAACACCAATATAAAATACAAGATAAAAGACAACAAACAATAAATAAAAGCATACAAGAAATCGGGATAGGGGGGACCATGTGAAACTGTTAGAGGGAATAGGCAAGTTTGAACAGATGGGTTTTGAGTTGAGATTTGAAAATGGGAAGGGTGGCAGAGTTACGGAGGTCAGGTGGCAAGGAGTTCCAGAGTTGGGGAGCAGAGCGGCTGAAAGCTCTGCTCCCCATAGTGCTAAGGCGTGCAGAGGGAACAGTGAGATGGATGGAGGAGGAAGATCTGAGGGAACGGGATGGCTTAAGAGTGTGGATGAGGTCAGAGAGGTAAGGGGGGGCAAGGTTATGGATGGACTTGAAGGTGTACAGGAGGATTTTGTAGGTGATTCTTTGTGTCACGGGGAGCCAGTGGAGTTGCTGCAGGATGGGGGTGATGTGGTGGAATGAGGGGGTCCTGGTGATGATCCGGGCAGCAGAGTTCTGAACCAGTTGAAGTTTATGGAGGGATTTGTGAGGGAGGCCGAAGAGGAGAGCGTTACAATAGTCAATGCGGGAAGTGACAAGGCTATGGACGAGGATGGCGGTGGTGTGGGGGGTGAGGGAGGGGCGTAGACGATTAATGGAGCGCAGATGAAAGTAAGCAGACCTGGTGACGTTATTGATGTGAGATTGAAAAGATAGAGTGCTGTCGAGGATGACACCCAGACTCTTGACCTGAGGGGAGGGGGAGACTAAGGAGCTGTCAATGGAGAGAGAAAAGGAGTCAACTTTAGATAGGGTGGATTTGGTGCCAATGAGTAGGAATTCAGTTTTATTGCTATTAAGTTTCAGAAAGTTGGAGGTGAACCATGATTTTATTTCAGAGAGACAGGAGGTGAGGGAGGGGGGTGGGAGTGTAGAGTTGGGTTTGGAAGAGAGGTAGAGCTGGGTGTCATCCGCGAAGCAGTGAAAATGAATGTTAAATTTACGGAAGATATGGCCGAGGGGGAGAAGGTAGGTTATGAAAAGAAGGGGCCCCAGGACAGAGCCAAGGGCACACCTGTGGTGACTGGGGAGGGGTCGGAGGAGAAAGATTTAAGCTGAATGAACTGAGTGCGGTCTGTGAGATAAGAATGGAACCAGTGGAGGGGGGTGTGGGTGATGCCAATTTCTGAGAGTCTACTGAGGAGGATGGAGTGTGAGATGGTGTCAAAGGCCGCACTCAGGTCAAGGAGGATGAGAATGGAAAGTGAACCGGTGTCAGCTGCAGTGAGGAGATCGTTGGTGATTTTAATGAGTGCAGTTTCGGTGCTGTGACGGGGACGGAAGCCGGACTGGAAGGGTTCATAAAGATTGTTAAGGGTGAGATGTGCATGAAGTTGAGAGGAGACTATTTTTTCAAGAATTTTGGAAATGAAAGGCAGGTTGGAGATAGGGCGGAGGTTATTGAAGTTGTTGGGATCTGAACCAGGTTTTTTCAGGATTGGGGTGACGGCAGCGGTTTTGAAGGCTGGGGGGACAGTACCGGTAGACAGTGAAGAGTGGATAATGGCAGAGATGAGAGGAAGCAGAGAGGAGAGGCAGGATTTGACCAGGATTGTGGGGATGGGGTCCAACTGGCATGTGGAGGGCTTTGATTTGTGGATGATGTCAGATATTTCAGAGGCAGTGGGGAGTTGAAAAGAGGAAAAAGGCTGACTGTACAGAAAGGGTTCAGGTGTGGGGAGAGGAGGCGGTTGTGAACAGAGGTGCTGGTGAATGAAGTTAATTGGATGGGAGACCGCCTGGGAATA
>NC_080467.1:22955224-22957724 GCF_030265055.1 Doryrhamphus excisus | reverse complement strand
TTGACACTTTTTGCTGGAGTCTAGTTTGGCCTGCGTCGCCTTCAAATAGGATCTTTTCAGTTGACCTTGCAGCTTACGGCCATACTACCCTGAAAGCGCCCGATCTCGGGAGCTAAGCAGGGGCGGGCCTGGTTAGTACTTGGATGGGAGACCTCCTGGGAATACCAGGTGCTGTAAGCTTTTTATTGTTTCTGCTCTTGCCTGACAGCAGAGGGCGCTGTTTGACACTTTTTGCTGTAGTCTAGTTTAGCCTGCGTCACCTTCAAATAGGATCTTTTTAGTCGACCTGGCAGCTTACGGCCATACTACCCTGAAAACGCCCGATCTCGTCAGATCTCGGAAGCTAAGCAGGGGCGGGCCTGATTAGTACTTGGATGGGAGACCGCCTGGGAATACCAGGTGCTGCAAGCCTTTATGGTTTCTGCTCTTGCCTGACAGCAGGGGGCGCTGTTTGACACTTTTTGCTGGAGTCTAGTTTGGCCTGCGTCGCCTTCAAATAAGATCTTTTCAGTAGTGCTGGCAGCTTACGGCTATATTACCCTGAAAACGCCCGATCTCGGAAGCTAAGCAGGGGCGGGCCTGGTTAGTACTTGGATGGGAGACCGCCTGGGAATACCAGGTGCTGTAAGCTTTTTATGGTTTCTGCTCTTGCCTGACAGCAGAGGGCGCTGTTTGACACTTTTTGCTGGAGTCTAGTTTGGCCTGCGTCGCCTTCAAATAGGATCTTTTCAGTTGCCCTGGCAGCTTACGGCCATACTACCCTGAAAATGCCCGATCTCGGAAACTAAGCAGGGGCGAGCCTGGTTAGTACTTGGATGGGAGACCGCCTGGGAATACCAGGTGCTGTAAGCCTTTATGGTTTCTGCTCTTGCCTGACAGCAGAGGGCGCTGTTTGACACTTTTTGCTGGAGTCTAGTTTGGCCTGCGTCGCCTTCAAATAAGATCTTTTCAGTAGTCCTGGCAGCTTACGGCCATACTACCCTGAAAACGCCCGATCTCGGAAGCTAAGCAGGGGCGGGCCTGGTTAGTACTTGGATGGGAGACCGCCTGGGAATACCAGGTGCTGTAAGCTTTTTATGGTCCCTGCTCTTGCCTGACAGCAGAGGGCGCTGTTTGACACTTTTTGCTGGAGTCTAGTTTGGCCTGCGTCACCTTCAAATAGGATCTTTTCAGTCGACCTTGCAGCTTACGGCCATACTACCCTGAAAGCGCCCGATCTCGGGAGCTAAGCAGGGGCGGGCCTGGTTAGTACTTGGATGGGAGACCGCCGGGGAATACCAGGTGCTGTAAGCTTTTTATGGTTTCTGCTCTTGCCTGACACCAGAGGGCGCTGTTTGACACTTTTTGCTGTAGTCTAGTTTGGCCTGCGTCACCTTCAAATAGGATCTTTTTAGTCGACCTGGCAGCTTACGGCCATACTACCCTGAAAACGCCCGATCTCGTCAGATCTCGGAAGCTAAGCAGGGGCGGGCCTGGTTAGTACTTGGATGGGAGACCGCCTGGGAATACCAGGTGCTGTAAGCTTTTTATGGTTTCTGCTCTTGCCTGACAGCAGAGGGCGCTGTTTGACACTTTTTGCTGGAGTCTAGTTTGCCCTGCATCGCCTTCAAATAGGATCTTTTCAGTTGACCTGGCAGCTTACGGCCATACTACCCTGAAAACGCCCGATCTCGGAAGTTAAGCAGGGGCGGGCCTGGTTAGTACTTGGATGGGAGACCGCCTGGGAATACCAGGTGCTGTAAGCTTTTTATGGTTTCTGCTCTTGCCTGACAGCAGAGGGCGCTGTTTGACACTTTTTGCTGGAGTCTAGTTTGGCCTGCATCGCCTTCAAATAGGATCTTTTCAGTTGACCTGGCAGCTTACAACCATACTACCCTCAAAACGCCCGATCTCGTCCGATCTTGGAAGCTAAGCATGGTTAGTACTTGGGCAGTTAGTTGCCCTGGCAGCTTACAGCCATACTACCCTGAAAACGTCCGATCTCGTCCGATCTCGGAAGCTAAGCAGGGGTGGGCCTGGTTAGTACTTGGATGGGAGACCGCCTGGGAATACCAGGTGCTGTAAGCTTTTTATGGTTTCTGCTCTTGCCTGACAGCAGAGGGCGCTGTTTGACACTTTTTGCTGGAGTCTAGTTTGGCCTGCGTCGCCTTCAAATAGGATCTTTTTAGTCGACCTGGCAGCTTACGGCCATACTACCCTGAAAACGCCCGATCTCGTCCGATCTCGGAAGCTAAGCAGTGGCGGGCCTGGTTAGTACTTGGATGGGAGACTGCCTCGGAATACCAGGTGCTGTAAGCCTTTATGGTTTCTGCTCTTGCCTGACAGCAGAGGGCGCTGTTTGACACTTTTTGCTGGAGTCTAGTTTGGCCTGCGTCGCCTTCAAATAGGATCTTTTCAGTTGACCTGGCAGCTTACGGCCATACTACACTGAAAGTGCCCGATCTCGGAAGCTAAGCAGGGGCGGGCCTTGGTTAGTACTTGGATGGGAGACCGCCTGGGA
>NC_080467.1:22922724-22925224 GCF_030265055.1 Doryrhamphus excisus | reverse complement strand
CACTTTTTGCTGTAGTCTAGTTTGGCCTGCGTCACCTTCAAATAGGATCTTTTTAGTCGACCTGGCAGCTTACGGCCATACTACCCTGAAAACGCCCGATCTCGTCAGATCTCGGAAGCTAAGCAGGGGCGGGCCTGGTTAGTACTTGGATGGGAGACCGCCTGGGAATACCAGGTGCTGTAAGCTTTTTATGGTTTCTGCTCTTGCCTGACAGCAGAGGGCGCTGTTTGACACTTTTTGCTGGAGTCTAGTTTGCCCTGCATCGCCTTCAAATAGGATCTTTTCAGTTGACCTGGCAGCTTACGGCCATACTACCCTGAAAACGCCCGATCTCGGAAGTTAAGCAGGGGCGGGCCTGGTTAGTACTTGGATGGGAGACCGCCTGGGAATACCAGGTGCTGTAAGCTTTTTATGGTTTCTGCTCTTGCCTGACAGCAGAGGGCGCTGTTTGACACTTTTTGCTGGAGTCTAGTTTGGCCTGCATCGCCTTCAAATAGGATCTTTTCAGTTGACCTGGCAGCTTACAACCATACTACCCTCAAAACGCCCGATCTCGTCCGATCTTGGAAGCTAAGCATGGTTAGTACTTGGGCAGTTAGTTGCCCTGGCAGCTTACAGCCATACTACCCTGAAAACGTCCGATCTCGTCCGATCTCGGAAGCTAAGCAGGGGTGGGCCTGGTTAGTACTTGGATGGGAGACCGCCTGGGAATACCAGGTGCTGTAAGCTTTTTATGGTTTCTGCTCTTGCCTGACAGCAGAGGGCGCTGTTTGACACTTTTTGCTGGAGTCTAGTTTGGCCTGCGTCGCCTTCAAATAGGATCTTTTTAGTCGACCTGGCAGCTTACGGCCATACTACCCTGAAAACGCCCGATCTCGTCCGATCTCGGAAGCTAAGCAGTGGCGGGCCTGGTTAGTACTTGGATGGGAGACTGCCTCGGAATACCAGGTGCTGTAAGCCTTTATGGTTTCTGCTCTTGCCTGACAGCAGAGGGCGCTGTTTGACACTTTTTGCTGGAGTCTAGTTTGGCCTGCGTCGCCTTCAAATAGGATCTTTTCAGTTGACCTGGCAGCTTACGGCCATACTACACTGAAAGTGCCCGATCTCGGAAGCTAAGCAGGGGCGGGCCTTGGTTAGTACTTGGATGGGAGACCGCCTGGGAATACCAGGTGCTGTCAGCTTTTTATGGTTTCTGCTCTTGCCTGACAGCAGAGGGCGCTGTTTGACACTTTTTGCTGGAGTCTAATTTGGCCTGCGTCGCCTTCAAATAGGATCTTTTCAGTTGCCCTAGCAGCTTACGGCCATACTACCCTGAAAACGCCTGATCTCGTCCGATCTTGGAAGCTATGAAGGGCGGGCATGGTTAGTACTTGGATGGGAGACCGCCTGGGAATACCAGGTGCTGTAAGCTTTTTATGGTTTCTGCTCTTGCCTGACAGCAGAGGGCGCTGTTTGACACTTTTTGCTGGAGTCTAGTTTGGCCTGCGTCGCCTTCAAATAGGATCTTTTCAGTTGACCTCGCAGCTTACGGCCATACTACCCTGAAAACGCCCGATCTCGGAAGCTAAGCAGGGGCGGGCCTGGTTAGTACTTGGATGGGAGACCGCCTGGGAATACCAGGTGCTGTAAGCTTTTTATGGTTTCTGCTCTTGCCTGACAGCAGAGGGCGCTGTTTGACACTTTTTGCTGGAGTCTAGTTTGGCCTGCGTCGCCTTCAAATAAGATCTTTTCAGTAGTCCTGGCAGCTTACGGCCATACTACCCTGAAAACGCCCGATCTCGGAAGCTAAGCAGGGGCGGGCCTGGTTAGTACTTGGATGGGAGACCGCCTGGGAATACCAGGTGCTGTAAGCTTTTTATGGTTTCTGCTCTTGCCTGACAGCAGAGGGCGCTGTTTGACACTTTTTGCTGGAGTCTAGTTTGGCCTGCGTCGCCTTCAAATAGGATCTTTTCAGTTGCCCTGGCAGCTTACGGCCATACTACCCTGAAAACGCCCGATCTCGGAAGCTAAGCAGGGGCGGGCCTGGTTATTACTTGGATGGGAGACCGCCTGGGAATACCAGGTGCTGTAAGCCTTTATGGTTTCTGCTCTTGCCTGACAGCAGAGGGCGCTGTTTGACACTTTTTGCTGGAGTCTAGTTTGGCCTGCGTCGCCTTCAAAAAAGATCTTTTCAGTAGTCCTGGCAGCTTACGGCCATACTACCCTGAAAACGCCCGATCTCGGAAGCTAAGCAGGGGCGGGCCTGGTTAGTACTTGGATGGGAGACTGCCTCGGAATACCAGGTGCTGTAAGCCTTTATGGTTTCTGCTCTTGCCTGACAGCAGAGGGCGCTGTTTGACACTTTTTGCTGGAGTCTAGTTTGGCCTGCGTCGCCTTCAAATAGGATCTTTTCAGTTGACCTGGCAGCTTACGGCCATACTACACTGAAAGTGCCCGATCTCGGAAGCTAAGCAGGGGCGGGCCTTGGTTAGTACTTGGATGGGAGACCGCCTGGGAATAC
>NC_080467.1:22902724-22905224 GCF_030265055.1 Doryrhamphus excisus | reverse complement strand
CCGATCTCGGGAGCTAAGCAGGGGCGGGCCTGGTTAGTACTTGGATGGGAGACCTCCTGGGAATACCAGGTGCTGTAAGCTTTTTATGGTTTCTGCTCTTGCCTGACAGCAGAGGGCGCTGTTTGACACTTTTTGCTGTAGTCTAGTTTAGCCTGCGTCACCTTCAAATAGGATCTTTTTAGTCGACCTGGCAGCTTACGGCCATACTACCCTGAAAACGCCCGATCTCGTCAGATCTCGGAAGCTAAGCAGGGGCGGGCCTGGTTAGTACTTGGATGGGAGACCGCCTGGGAATACCAGGTGCTGCAAGCCTTTATGGTTTCTGCTCTTGCCTGACAGCAGGGGGCGCTGTTTGACACTTTTTGCTGGAGTCTAGTTTGGCCTGCGTCGCCTTCAAATAAGATCTTTTCAGTAGTGCTGGCAGCTTACGGCTATATTACCCTGAAAACGCCCGATCTCGGAAGCTAAGCAGGGGCGGGCCTGGTTAGTACTTGGATGGGAGACCGCCTGGGAATACCAGGTGCTGTAAGCTTTTTATGGTTTCTGCTCTTGCCTGACAGCAGAGGGCGCTGTTTGACACTTTTTGCTGGAGTCTAGTTTGGCCTGCGTCGCCTTCAAATAGGATCTTTTCAGTTGCCCTGGCAGCTTACGGCCATACTACCCTGAAAATGCCCGATCTCGGAAACTAAGCAGGGGCGAGCCTGGTTAGTACTTGGATGGGAGACCGCCTGGGAATACCAGGTGCTGTAAGCCTTTATGGTTTCTGCTCTTGCCTGACAGCAGAGGGCGCTGTTTGACACTTTTTGCTGGAGTCTAGTTTGGCCTGCGTCGCCTTCAAATAAGATCTTTTCAGTAGTCCTGGCAGCTTACGGCCATACTACCCTGAAAACGCCCGATCTCGGAAGCTAAGCAGGGGCGGGCCTGGTTAGTACTTGGATGGGAGACCGCCTGGGAATACCAGGTGCTGTAAGCTTTTTATGGTCCCTGCTCTTGCCTGACAGCAGAGGGCGCTGTTTGACACTTTTTGCTGGAGTCTAGTTTGGCCTGCGTCACCTTCAAATAGGATCTTTTCAGTCGACCTTGCAGCTTACGGCCATACTACCCTGAAAGCGCCCGATCTCGGGAGCTAAGCAGGGGCGGGCCTGGTTAGTACTTGGATGGGAGACCGCCGGGGAATACCAGGTGCTGTAAGCTTTTTATGGTTTCTGCTCTTGCCTGACACCAGAGGGCGCTGTTTGACACTTTTTGCTGTAGTCGAGTTTGGCCTGCGTCACCTTCAAATAGGATCTTTTTAGTCGACCTGGCAGCTTACGGCCATACTACCCTGAAAACGCCCGATCTCGTCAGATCTCGGAAGCTAAGCAGGGGCGGGCCTGGTTAGTACTTGGATGGGAGACCGCCTGGGAATACCAGGTGCTGTAAGCTTTTTATGGTTTCTGCTCTTGCCTGACAGCAGAGGGCGCTGTTTGACACTTTTTGCTGGAGTCTAGTTTGCCCTGCATCGCCTTCAAATAGGATCTTTTCAGTTGACCTGGCAGCTTACGGCCATACTACCCTGAAAACGCCCGATCTCGGAAGTTAAGCAGGGGCGGGCCTGGTTAGTACTTGGATGGGAGACCGCCTGGGAATACCAGGTGCTGTAAGCTTTTTATGGTTTCTGCTCTTGCCTGACAGCAGAGGGCGCTGTTTGACACTTTTTGCTGGAGTCTAGTTTGGCCTGCATCGCCTTCAAATAGGATCTTTTCAGTTGACCTGGCAGCTTACAACCATACTACCCTCAAAACGCCCGATCTCGTCCGATCTTGGAAGCTAAGCATGGTTAGTACTTGGGCAGTTAGTTGCCCTGGCAGCTTACAGCCATACTACCCTGAAAACGTCCGATCTCGTCCGATCTCGGAAGCTAAGCAGGGGTGGGCCTGGTTAGTACTTGGATGGGAGACCGCCTGGGAATACCAGGTGCTGTAAGCTTTTTATGGTTTCTGCTCTTGCCTGACAGCAGAGGGCGCTGTTTGACACTTTTTGCTGGAGTCTAGTTTGGCC
The DNA here is from genome assembly GCF_030265055.1 of Doryrhamphus excisus. NCBI lineage: Eukaryota > Metazoa > Chordata > Actinopteri > Syngnathiformes > Syngnathidae > Doryrhamphus > Doryrhamphus excisus. The sequence goes on along the minus strand of NC_080467.1, from coordinate 22,903,184 downwards.
TGCGTCGCCTTCAAATAGGATCTTTTTAGTCGACCTGGCAGCTTACGGCCATACTACCCTGAAAACGCCCGATCTCGTCCGATCTCGGAAGCTAAGCAGTGGCGGGCCTGGTTAGTACTTGGATGGGAGACTGCCTCGGAATACCAGGTGCTGTAAGCCTTTATGGTTTCTGCTCTTGCCTGACAGCAGAGGGCGCTGTTTGACACTTTTTGCTGGAGTCTAGTTTGGCCTGCGTCGCCTTCAAATAGGATCTTTTCAGTTGACCTGGCAGCTTACGGCCATACTACACTGAAAGTGCCCGATCTCGGAAGCTAAGCAGGGGCGGGCCTTGGTTAGTACTTGGATGGGAGACCGCCTGGGAATACCAGGTGCTGTCAGCTTTTTATGGTTTCTGCTCTTGCCTGACAGCAGAGGGCGCTGTTTGACACTTTTTGCTGGAGTCTAATTTGGCCTGCGTCGC
>NC_080467.1:22542724-22545224 GCF_030265055.1 Doryrhamphus excisus | reverse complement strand
AGCAGGGGCGGGCATGGTTAGTACTTGGATGGGAGACCGCCTGGGAATACCAGGTGCTGTAAGCTTTTTATGGTTTCTGCTCTTGCCTGACAGCAGAGGGCGCTGTTTGACACTTTTTGCTGGAGTCTAGTTTGGCCTGCGTCGCCTTCAAATAGGATCTTTTCAGTTGCCCTGGCAGCTTACGGCCATACTACCCTGAAAACGCCCGATCTCGTCCGATCTCGGAAGGTAAGCAGGGGCGGGCCTAGTTAGTACTTGGATGGGAGACCGCCTGGGAATACCAGGTGCTGTAAGCTTTTTATGGTTTCTGCTCTTGCCTGACAGCAGAGGGCGCTGTTTGACAATTTTTGCTGGAGTCTAGTTTGGCCTGCGTCGCCTTCAAATAGGATCTTTTTAGTCGACCTGGCAGCTTACGGCCATACTACCCTGAAAACGCCCAATCTCGTCCGATCTCGGAAGCTAAGCAGGGGCGGGCCTGGGTAGTACTTGGATGGGAGACTGCCTCGGAATACCAGGTGCTGTAAGCCTTTATGGTTTCTGCTCTTGCCTGACAGCAGAGGGCGCTGTTTGACACTTTTTGCTGGAGTCTAGTTTGGCCTGCGTCGCCTTCAAATAGGATCTTTTCAGTTGACCTGGCAGCTTACAGCCATACTACCCTGAAAACGCCCGATCTTGGAAGCTAAGCAGGGGCGGGCCTGGTTAGTACTTGGATGGGAGACCGCCTGGGAATACCTGGTGCTGTAACCTTTTTATGGTTTCTGCTCTTGCCTGACAGCAGAGGGCGCTGTTTGACACTTTTTGCTGGAGTCTAGTTTGGCCTGCGTCACCTTCAAATAGGATCTTTTTAGTCTACCTGGCAGCTTACGGCCATACTACCCTGAAAACGCCCGATCTCGTCCGATCTCGGAAGCTAAGCAGGGGCGGGCCTGGTTAGTACTTGGATGGGAGACCGCCTGGAAATACCAGGTGCTGTAAGCCTTTATGGTTTCTGCTCTTGCCTGACAGCAGAGGGCGCTGTTTGACACTTTTTGCTGGAGTCTAGTTTGGCCTGCGTCGCCTTTAAATAGGATCTTTTCAGTTGCCTTGGCAGCTTACAGCCATATTACCCTGAAAACGGCCGATCTCGTCCGATCTCGGAAGCTAAGCAGGTGCGGGCCTGGTTAGTACTTGGATGGGAGACAGCCTGGGAATACCAGGTGCTGTAAGCTTTTTATGGTTTCTGCTCTTGCCTGACAGCAGAGGGCGCTGTTTGACACTTTTTGCTGGAGTCTAGTTTGGCCTGCGTCGCCTTCAAATAGGATCTTTTCAGTTGACCTGGAATTTTACGGCCATACTCCCCTGAAAAGGCCCGATGTCGTCTGATCTTGGAAGCTAAGCAGGGGCGGGCCTGGTTAGTACTTGGATGGGAGACCGCCTGGAAATACCAGGTGCTGTAAGCTTTTTATGGTTTCTGCTCTTGCCTGACAGCAGAGGGCGCTGTTTGACACTTTTTGCTGGAGTCTAGTTTGGCCTGCGTCGCCTTCAAATAGGAACTTTTCAGCTGCCCTGGCAGCTTACGGCCATACTACCCTGAAAACGCCCGATCTCGTCCGATCTTCGAAGCTAAGCAGGGGCGGGCATGGTTAGTACTTGGATGGGAGACCGCCTGGGAATACCAGGTGCTGTAAGCTTTTTATGGTTTCTGCTCTTGCCTGACAGCAGAGGGCGCTGTTTGACACTTTTTGCTGGAGTCTAGTTTGGCCTGCGTCGCCTTCAAATAGGATCTTTTCAGTTGCCCTGGCAGCTTACGGCCATACTACCCTGAAAACGCCCGATCTCGTCCGATCTCGGAAGGTAAGCAGGGGCGGGCCTAGTTAGTACTTGGATGGGAGACCGCCTGGGAATACCAGGTGCTGTAAGCTTTTTATGGTTTCTGCTCTTGCCTGACAGCAGAGGGCGCTGTTTGACAATTTTTGCTGGAGTCTAGTTTGGCCTGCGTCGCCTTCAAATAGGATCTTTTTAGTCGACCTGGCAGCTTACGGCCATACTACCCTGAAAACGCCCAATCTCGTCCGATCTCGGAAGCTAAGCAGGGGCGGGCCTGGGTAGTACTTGGATGGGAGACTGCCTCGGAATACCAGGTGCTGTAAGCCTTTATGGTTTCTGCTCTTGCCTGACAGCAGAGGGCGCTGTTTGACACTTTTTGCTGGAGTCTAGTTTGGCCTGCGTCGCCTTCAAATAGGATCTTTTCAGTTGACCTGGCAGCTTACAGCCATACTACCCTGAAAACGCCCGATCTTGGAAGCTAAGCAGGGGCGGGCCTGGTTAGTACTTGGATGGGAGACCGCCTGGGAATACCTGGTGCTGTAAGCTTTTTATGGTTTCTGCTCTTGCCTGACAGCAGAGGGCGCTGTTTGACACTTTTTGCTGGAGTCTAGTTTGGCCTGCGTCACCTTCAAATAGGATCTTTTTAGTCTACCTGGCAGCTTACGGCCATACTACCCTGAAAACGCCCGATCTC
>NC_080467.1:22522724-22525224 GCF_030265055.1 Doryrhamphus excisus | reverse complement strand
GTTTGGCCTGCGTCGCCTTCAAATAAGATCTTTTCAGTAGTCCTGGCAGCTTACGGCCATACTACCCTGAAAACGCCCGATCTCGGAAGCTAAGCAGGGGCGGGCCTGGTTAGTACTTGGATGGGAGACCGCCTGGGAATACCAGGTGCTGTAAGCTTTTTATGGTCCCTGCTCTTGCCTGACAGCAGAGGGCGCTGTTTGACACTTTTTGCTGGAATCTAGTTTGGCCTGCGTCGCCTTCAAATAGGATCTTTTCAGTTGACCTGGCAGCTTACGGCCATACTCCCCTGAAAATGCCCGATCTCGTCCGATCTCGGAAGCAAAGCAGGGCCTGGCCTGGTTAGTACTTGGATGGGAGACCGCCTGGGAATACCAGGTGCTGTAAGCTTTTTATGGTTTCTGCTCTTGCCTGACAGCAGAGGGCGCTGTTTGACACTTTTTGCTGGAGTCTAGTTTGGCCTGCTTCGCCTTCAAATAGGATCTTTTCAGTTGCCCTGGCAGCTTATGGCCATACTACCCTGAAAATGCCCGATCTCGTCCGATCTTGGAAGATAAGCAGGGGCGGGCATGGTTAGTACTTGGATGGGAAACCGCCTGGGAATACCAGGTGCTGTAAGCTTTTTATGGTTTCTGCTCTTGCCTGACAGCAGAGGGTGCTGTTTGACACTTTTTGCTGGAGTCTAGTTTGGCCTGCGTCACCTTCAAATAGGATCTTTTTAGTCGACCTGGCAGCTTACGGCCATACTACCCTGAAAACGCCCGATCTCGTCCGATCTCGGAAGCTAAGCAGGGGCGGGCCTGGTTAGTACTTGAATGGGAGACTGCCTGGGAATACCAGGTGCTGTAAGCCTTTATGGTTTCTGCTCTTGCCTGACAGCAGAGGGCGCTGTTTGACGCTTTTTGCTGGAGTCTAGTTTGGCCTGCGTCGCCTTCAAATAGGATCTTTTCAGTTGACCTGGCAGCTTACGGCCATACTACCCTGAAAACGCCCGATCTCGGAAGTTAAGCAGGGGCGGGCCTGGTTAGTACTTGGATGGGAGACCGCCTGGGAATACCAGGTGCTGTAAGCTTTTTATGGTTTCTGCTCTTGCCTGACAGCAGAGGGCGCTGTTTGACACTTTTTGCTGGAGTCTAGTTTGGCCTGCATCGCCTTCAAATAGGATCTTTTCAGTTGACCTGGCAGCTTACAACCATACTACCCTCAAAACGCCCGATCTCGTCAGATCTTGGAAGCTAAGCATGGTTAGTACTTGGGCAGTTAGTTACCCTGGCAGCTTACAGCCATACTACCCTGAAAACGGCCGATCTCGTCCGATCTCGGAAGCTAAGCAGGGGTGGGCCTGGTTAGTACTTGGATGGGAGACCGCCTGGGAATACCAGGTGCTGTAAGCTTTTTATGGTTTCTGCTCTTGCCTGACAGCAGAGGGCGCTGTTTGACACTTTTTGCTGGAGTCTAGTTTGGCCTGCGTCACCTTCAAATAGGATCTTTTTAGTCGACCTGGCAGCTTACGGCCATACTACCCTGAAAACGCCCGATCTCGTCCGATCTCGGAAGCTAAGCAGTGGCGGGCCTGGTTAGTCCTTGGATGGGAGACCGCCTGGGAATACCAGGTGCTGTCAGCTTTTTATGGTTTCTGCTCTTGCCTGACAGCAGAGGGCGCTGTTTGACACTTTTTGCTGGAGTCCAGTTTGGCCTGCGTCACCTTCAAATAGGATCTTTTTAGTCGACCTGGCAGCTTACGGCCATACTACCCTGAAAACGCCCGATCTCGTCCGATCTCGGAAGCTAAGCAGTGGCGGGCCTGGTTAGTACTTGGATGGGAGACCGCCTCGGAATACCAGGTGCTGTAAGCCTTTATGGTTTCTGCTCTTGCCTGACAGCAGAGGGCGCTGTTTGACACTTTTTGCTGGAGTCTAGTTTGGCCTGCGTCGCCTTCAAATAGGATTTTTTCAGTTGACCTGGCAGCTTACGGCCATACTAAACTGAAAGTGCCCGATCTCGGAAGCTAAGCAGGGGCGGGCCTTGGTTAGTACTTGGATGGGAGACCGCCTGGGAATACCAGGTGCTGTCAGCTTTTTATGGTTTCTGCTCTTGCCTGACAGCAGAGGGCGCTGTTTGACACTTTTTGCTGGAGTCTAATTTGGCCTGCGTCGCCTTCAAATAGGATCTTTTCAGTTGCCCTAGCAGCTTACGGCCATACTACCCTGAAAAAGCCTGATCTCGTCTGATCTTGGAAGCTAAGCAGGGGCGGGCATGGTTAGTACTTGGATGGGAGACCGCCTGGGAATACCAGGTGCTGTAAGCTTTTTATGGTTTCTGCTCTTGCCTGACAGCAGAGGGCGCTGTTTGACACTTTTTGCTGGAGTCTAGTTTGGCCTGCATCGCCTTCAAATAGGATCTTTTCAGTTGACCTGGCAGCTTACAACCATACTACCCTCAAAACGCCCGATCTCGTCAGATCTTGGAAGCTAAGCATGGTTAGTACTTGGGCAGTTAGTT